>NW_009218636.1:3158-57028 GCF_000690835.1 Fulmarus glacialis
TGGTTAACTTGGAAGGAAAACATCTTTGAAAGACTATTCTGGAAATTTAACTTTCTACTTGTTGTGGGTGTTGTTTTCACTGCCATTACCATTGCTACAGTCATGCCGTATAAAATACTCCTTTTCTGCTGGATGCATAAAATTGTAAGTTCAGAACATGGCAAGTTCATTTTTATAACTGTGTCTGGTAACCAAAGTCTTTGCTGGAGGCAATTCACTCTATGGTGATAGTTTGTTGTCAAAATATGTCTTTTTCCCGGATGCTGCCAGTAAACTACTCCATTCCACTGTACAGGGTCCACACTGTCTTTGTTCAGCTCATCAGGAAAGTCTCTCTCCTCACCCTATTCCCTTGAGGAGTGGAATTCTCCCTTTCTCTCCATGTGAAGTCGGAAGCATTATACAAACATTATTACTGTTCTGACTTATGTACGAAACTACTAGAAAATAGTATTCATGTGTCAATTGCTAGACAAAAAGCCCATAGAAGGAATTATTTGAACTGTAAAGCAAGAGGAGCTGTGTGAAGCCCATGTGCTGAGCACCCAGATTCATATCACAGAAGTTTCTGGTATCTCTGTTCCTATACAAGAGTTTAAACAAATTGATAATACTAGTACCACATGTAAAGAACTTACCTTGAATGTCCCTTACTGAAGTTTCTGGAATAGACAAAATTTCCAGGAGTCTTGGTTCTGTAATTTGCAAGTTGTCATGTGTTGTTTTCTTCCGAATGCAAGAAACAAAAGGTAGTAAAAATGCGAAGATTTGTTACTTTAAATCAATGCCTCAAGGGCCATCTGCCAGGAGAAAAGCTGTAATGAAATATGAAGACTGATTATTGTAGTTTTTCCACTGTTGCTTTAGGCTTGAGACTAGCTTTATGTTACATTTAACGTGTTTCAGAGCTGTGAGATTAGGTAGCTCCTCCTCACACCCATGTTATCCACAGCACCTCAAGTTACATGTTAATGATTCCTCTTGACAACATGCATCACCACGTAGGTGATATAAGTCTTCTCTGAAAGTGTTAGTTTTTTCCTGCTGGATGGCTGTTATGGGTGCATTATGCTGCTCATGCTCCATACTTATCAGGGTGTTAAATAACCTGTCACCTTTTGGTGCTGATTGTTGTTCACAGCTACAGTGCTTAATTACAGTCTGTGCTGCTATAGGTTAAAACCTGAGAACAGCAGAGACTAGATTATGTGGTAGCTATTTTGGGCAGCTGATAAATGTGTATCTGAATTAACTTACCCAAACAAACCCAAATAAGTAAACAAATAGTCTAACAAAACCCATCAACTGTAATCATGATCTTACAATGGGAACTGTAAGCAGCTTAATTAGCTTCTATATTATAACCATGAGGCCAGACTGGACCACATCCATTACTCATTTATAAATCTTTCAACTGAAGTATAGAAAGGCAAATACCACCACCCTGAGTTACTCTGACTTCGAAGAAGGATCCAGACCAGAAATACCCAATAACATGAGTGAAAATACTCTACAACCAGGTTGAGCCTACCATTCTATTAATAGTTATATAAGCCTGCATTAACATGAATCATCAAGGAAAAGAAATCCATTTGTACAGATTTTATCCAAGCAAACATTGTGCTCCAAAGACTGAAAGATGATGCAAGTCTTCATCTAAAACATATGGGATGAATTCAGATGGCTGTGTTCTGAAGCATACATGATCACATCAGAGATCTTTGGAAATATTTCAGAAAGGTCAGAACAAGATTCTCTGCCTTTTAGTAAATAATATGAGAATTTCTGTTCTGTGGGAAATTAAAAGAAGTCAGTTTTCTTTGGATCTTCAAACATCTATTTTCAACACAATACTCCACAGAAGAGAACTTCAGTTTTCACAGGGGTCCTTAACTTTATCTAAAATACTGGCATGGAAACTAGTGGAAGAAAAAGAAGTTATTGTTCTCTAATGTCTCCCTGGAAATAATGTTTTGTATCCCCATTCTGGGTATTAACTTGCAGAATAGCATTGTACTAGCCCCTATAGTAATGCATAGTTCCTGTTAAAAAAATGTTTACAGTCTAGAACAAGAGGTATCTTATTGCACATTTTAGTGTTGAGCATGATGTCCTGCCAGAGATCTGTAAAATTCCTCTGGTTATGAGGCAGACTGTTGGGCTGCATCTTCTAATCCACTCTTTATAGGAAGTGCACTAGGTATTTTCTGCAAATTAAATGCACCTTTACAAAATTTGAAGCATGAGGCTATTGTGTGCACTTACAGCTTGACTTGCAAGGGAGTAGTAAACAAAAGCTGACATTACGTGGCCATTACAAAAAGGGCTCGTTCAGATAATCACAGTTACCATGAAAGATCTACATCTCCATTACTTACAAATAGAAAGATGGTAGGGGCTGAATTCTTTGCAGGATTTTTATTCAGCACCCATGAATTACACTTTGCCTTCATAGTATACTACCTCCTTGATTATAAAAGCACATCCCCGCCTTCTCCCATGAAAGGTCCCTGTGTCTTTCCATAAAGTTTCTCTGTTGAATTTCTTTTTCACTGTGCTCTCTTGTTGCTCTGTCCAAAACTTTTCCCCCACCTCACATTGCTTCCCTTTCCATCAAGTAAAAAAGGGGATAGTTATTTTCCCATCTTTCATGAACCCCTTAGCACAGTGATTATTGATCATAACTGGAGTATTAAATTTAACTTCTCTCCTTTGTGGAGATGTTCTGATAGACAGATGTTTAGATGCTTTGTCAGAAAAAGAGTATCCATTTACATGTAGACGTGTGTGATAATTTCAGCTGTAACAACCTTATGGTGTTCATGAGAATTCATAATTTTTGCAAGTGTTCCTCAAATCTTCCCTAGACTCAGATGACTTCAGTACAGCTGTTTGCCGCTTCAAAGCTAAGCTCATGCTTAGATATATTTCCAGTTCAGAGCCTTAGTTAAGATACAGCAAAAGAGTGTAATAAATAAATGGAGCAAGGATGAGGAGGTTTAATCGTTTATTGATTGTATGAAACTTGAGCTATTTTTCATTACAATTCTGTGTGCATAAAGCTTGTGTTTAGCAGAGAAAGATACTCCTGACAGAGAAATCATTCTTTGTTAGCTAAATAATACTTGCAAACTCCTTAAAATTTACTTGTTGGGGAATACTTTTTCATGAAATATTTCTTAATATGGGTGCTTTTTCAGTCATTATTCTGGGTTTTCTTGTGTTGGTTTTTTTTTTTTTTTTTTTTTAAATCTCATATTTAGTTAATTACATTAAATTAAAATTCATTTCATAAGCATGAAAACATCTCATACTTTGGCTTCCAACAAATAATATTATCTGAATATAATTAGAAATTATTGATATTCCAAAGTGACTATTTGTATGATTTAGTGAAGATTGAACATCTTTTAAACTCGGTAGTGTATTTTGTACAATGTCATTATCCACATTAAGTTTTGGTATTTAACATGAAAATAAAATCTCAGTTGCTTTCTATAGGCACCTCTGAAATGAACAGTTTGCTACATGTTACCAAGGAAACAGATCTTTGCAAAGATATAAGGCCACTTTGATGTCATTGTAAACCACTAAAGTGGAAATCTTTAACGTTTGTCAACCTCTTGAGAGTAAGCGGTTTGCTCTAATCAAAATGAATATAAAATTATTCTGAGCATGTAGAAATGCAGTATTCTTGAAGCAAGCATGCTCACTAGTAACCGCACATCTTTTGCTCACAATGATTCAGGACCAAAAATTAATCTGATTACACTTTATTGAAAGATACATGGATATCTAACCCTATATATTCCTGAGCCTTTTTGTTTCTGAAAATTTAAAATGGCACAGGTATAACAAGTTAAAAACAGTGTATTATTCTGTTCAGCTGCATATTGTGAATTGCTCAAGGGGATAAAATAAGTTTATTTTTGAAACTCGCTAAGAGTAAAATAGTTGGAACATAGAGAGAGGAAAAAAAACCCCAACCAATAACTACTGCTGTTCAGGGCTACTCTGTGAATCTGGAGAACGAGCTAAGTCCCTTCGTACGAGATGGCCTCACACGCATTTGTGCTTAGGGAATGAAATGATTGAGTAAATTACAAAAATAGTAGAAAAGATCTACAGGGGAAAAAAAAATCTCATTTGAAATATAAAGCCATGTTGCTGTGAATATGGAAGGTCAATTTCTGCTTATCTTTCCTACAGGAGTTCAATACAATGATAGTAAAATCCTAGACTATGATAGCTAGCTGTTTAATGTTTCTAAAAATAATTCTCTGGCTATGGTAGCTAGAAGGTGGTACCAATACACATATGTTAAGGCAGCATTTTGTCATTGGAAATGTGGACTGTAGAAATGAGGGAAAATGTTTGAAAAATTAGCGTTACTGACATCTCATCAAGCCCCAGAATCTTTCTGCTTGACTACACTGCTCTTAATGGAAACAGCTGGATTCATGATGAGAGGGAAGAGAGAGATAAAGTTTAAAAGTACTTTCAGGGAATGGGGAAGTGAGGAAAAAGGAAAGTAAGAGAAAGAAAATGTAAGCAAGTTGCAAGGAAGAGCAGTGGAAGCAATGAAAGCAGATGAGACTTTAGAAGATATAACCTGAAACCATCAGCTATAGAAAGCTGGGAGACAGGCGGTGCATTTACAGATGAGGTACACATAAGAACCAAACAGTATTAGAGGCAAGGTAAATAAAAGCTACCAAGAACTGGTGGGAGTGGAGTCCCCTTGTTTACCAAGACAGGATGTCTGATTGTATGTGGTTGGTTTTGTCTGTTGTCACCTTCTCCCTTCACTTTCCAACCTCCTTGTTTATTTTATTGAATGTAACGTAAAGGCAGGACAGTTAAAAGCTTATCCCTTTGTTAAGTACATTCTGCTAAATCAACACATGAATACCTGAGTAAGTTTGTGTAGCTCATAATATAACTAGGGGACTATATGCTTTTGGTTAAGTAATACGTTTACATCCCTTCAATATCAACAGCAGTATTCGGGTCACTGTATGTATTATTATCACAGTCTGACCTTACAGATATGTTAATGTTAGTATCAATACTGTTTAACTTCCTCAACTTTTTATGAGAGCATTGACTATTAAAAATACTTATTACCTCATTTACACATACTCCGAAAGCACTGGAATGTTAATCATATGCCCTCTTATGTTAAAGATAAATAATTACATATATGTTTCCTTTATAATCTTACATCTGTTATAACCTCCTCACAAGTCCAAGTAAATGACTTGTAACTTTCTGATTGATTTTTTTTTTGTCAGTTGGAATAGCCATTATTGTCTAGAGCCATAATATAAGAAACAAAGCCATGACTCTACACAACAGGTCTATAAATTTCATTTTAGCCATATACAATTATACATGTATGAAGTATTTCTATGAGACAAAGGAAAACACTGCTGCCACTGTACTTGGTGCTGTTAAAATAGCATTTTAAATACTGTGTATAGGATCACTTCAGTTCAAGAGGTACAGGAAGCCTGTGTTAAAATATGTTGAAACATCTCAGTTAAGTTAGCCAATAAAAAACAATGCTCCAAAGACATATATTTATAGAAAAATTGGGAGTGAGAGATAAATGACAAAGAAGGATAAGAAATATATATTCTCTAGGGCAGCGATGACATAAAACTAGGAAGGAACTGTTGATTAAAAAAAATCTTAGGCTGTAAATTAAAAGAATATTCCAAATATCAAAGGAAAATTTTCTAAGATAGCCTTCCTACAGGCATAGCAGGAGCAAATATCTGATGAATTTTACAGTGTATCTTGGTAAGTTTCTTAACTGGATTGTCTACAATTGCAAGGAATGCTCTTTGATCTGTGAAATCACTTTCAGCCTTTTATTCCTATTTAATATAAGAATCTGATTGGAAGATGTGTCAGAAAATTGATGGGTGATCGATAACAATCATATAAGAAATGCAGACTTTATAAATGCACTCACGCACAAGAAGTCTGCAATATCTGCTGCCTGTGCATCAGATACACATACACTGAGCTGTATGCATAAAAATATAAATTCCATCTTTTAAATGCACATAAGCACCATGAGATTAATATGTACTGAATTTTAAATACACAAATGTTGGCTGGGCCTTACCCTAGTTTTAGCTGTTTAAAAATTAGTTGTCAGGTCTAAGTCTTAGTTCCCTCTGTGCTCAGTGCAGGCAGCCCTGGCAGCTTATTCATCCCACCTGCCTTATACACCTGTTTTAGGGCGAGGTGAATTCTTTTCTCTTTATTCCAACCACAGCCTTAGCTGGTTGGCTTAAATTAAACATGTAATTTTAATTAGTGTCATAAATGTGTAATTTCCCTCTGGAAACTGTAAAAAAGAACTTTTGAAAATCCCACACAACATTTAATGTTAGTAGTTTATTTTTAGTGAAGGTTACTCAGCTAGGTGTTGAGTTAATAGCCACAGTGAGACACAGCAAACAATAGCTAAGAAAGCTCTGCAATGAATTAAAGATTTCAGCTGTATGGGATAGTGAGGGGACTGACTTAAAACTCCACACTACCTGGTGCAGGCAGCATGTTGGCAGCATCCACAGATCAGGTGAAAACTTTCTGCTAATAAAGATGCAGCCCAGCATAAATCCCTAAATAGCTTCACACAAGTCAGCAGGCAGTTGACCACCTACTCTAATGAGCAGAGTCTCTTGTAACGTGGAGTGCATCACATGCATCTGTGCTAATGAGCAGTGGTTGGAAGAACTTGCTCCTATAGGAATGACAACTAGACGTGAGCTGCATATCCAAAGTTCATGTTTCCCCCTAATTCTTGGGGAAGGAGGGCACGGTGCTAGGATCAATTCTTACAGCTCTGCTTCTATTCTGACAATAAAAATGCCGCTAGCCAGAGATGATACATGTGCATCAGACTATGATACAAGGTAGTTCGTAATGACGTACAAAGGCACTTCCCTCCTTGGCTGACTAATACAGTCAGTGTATTCTATAGGGGGAGTACTGGTGATAATAAAGGGAAGACAACACTTGGCATGGCTTGTTTGCAGAGGAATTCCAGTCATATCATCTGTCAGTCACCAGCCAGTACTTTTTGCTAAATATATATTGCAGACAGCGTTCAGCTCGCAGCTTGCACAGGGTATAGGTAAAGATGGTAAAACCTCTGTCAGCCAGACCCTTTTTAAGCTGTGCTCTGAAATGAAATTAAAAGAAACATGATATTCTGATTTCTATGTACATATATGTATAGCCATGCCATGAATGTGTGTAGGTAAACTACCTCTCAAAATGAGCCCCATCCTGTGTTCCTCAGTTATCTGAGTTTTGATCTTGCTTTGCACTGCAATGATGTCCTTTTTGGGCAGGGAGCCTGTGACATGTTCTGTCCCATGTTTTAGCTGATTTGTGCCAGTTTGCAAACAAATTATAAACTTTTGCTAGTTAGGAACAGATTCTCCCACCATACTAAAATCCCTCATTAGTATAAGGCTGCCACTATTGTTTGTCTTCCCCTCATCTTGACTTTTTCTCCTCCTATAGAAAGTTTGGACAGGGAAAGTTCAAACACATTGGAGTTCCTAAGATCCCTTTTTGGCATCAGGTCTCTCAGCAGCTACCACTGCCAATAGCGTTTCAGCCAGTGTTTATAATACCCTCTCTGGTGTTATAACCACCTCATACTGGTGGTTTTCAACCTGGAGTTGGTGGACACTATACAAGAGGCTTGTAGACCATTTGGAAGCTCTCTCTGCCTTGGACAGCCCATTTTATGGCTTCTCACATGCAAGTTACTGATCCTTTTTTCCCATCCCTGGAGAGGAAATGCAGAAACTCTGTTTCTAGGGAGAAACTACAGGCTGCTGTGACTCCTGGGTGGCAACACATAAACATAAATGCTTTCCACTGTAATGAAGAAAATTGGATCTAGGCTCTTTGCTTTCTAAATTCACGTTCTAGGCTGCTCTATACAGGATTATAGAGCATAGGTAAAAACACGAGCTCACTTAAGAGAAGTAACGCTTGCTGTTGCTTCCTTGTTTGTGTTCCAAACTGCAGATCTGAGCAATCAATTAGTCCTGAAGTGGAACATCACGTTGTAAGTGCTAAAATGAAAACAATCCAAACCTACCTTGTTTTAGAGCAACAAACTCTAATTTAAAAGTGGGTGGATCATCTTCTGTTAGTTGTAATTCAGTCCCAGCTCTGCCACACCTGCAACAGCAAAGAAATTCCAGAAATCACTAGTATTTCTTAACTGCCAATACTTAAGTCTGTGCATTTTTACTTCAGAAAGCAATGGCAGGCACTGAGGGACTTGAAGATTTAATGGCTCCATTATTCTCTAGCTAGTAGTATCCTTTGTTTCTATACTTTTTTGTTGTTGGGGTGCGAAATACTTTTAACAGATAAGCTGTTCCACAATACAGATTTTTCTAGCTGGAAAAACACAAAACACAAAGCAGAGAATCTCAGTTACACACCAGCAGGATACCATGCCAGCATTTTTGATTCTCTCAGGGGAAAAAAAAAAAAAAGGGAAAAAAAAAAACAAGGATGAGAACAGGAAAATTCTACTGGAAGTATGAGGTCATATACATTACATTAACCAGACAAACTTTGTGCTGAAAGACCAGTGTACAGAATGTCATGCAGCAAGAATCAGATGACACTAAGGAATGGAAGAACAGAAAAAGGATAAATTTTAATGAAGCAGCAGTAGTGCTAGTAAATTTGAGTAAAGTAGTAATGAAAAAGTAGTGCCTTTTGCGTGAAGGATTTTTGTTCCAACAAGAATTTCTGATATAAACTTCACCACATGGAAACCTCTTTACAGGGAAATAACATAAAAGAGGAAATTTGATGTAATTAGTAACAAAAGGATCACTTTAAGCTACTGGTATGATGTGACCTAAAAAAGGTCAAATGTAATCGTAGCAATCTGGTAAGATACTTCTAGTACAAACAGAGAAGTTTAAATGACATATAAACGGATATAAACTGGCCAGGAATAAAGATAAACTAAAATCCCCCAGAAGGTCTTAAAAAGATTAGATGGGTTCATCATCTTCTTATGGGAGTTATAGAAAAGAATAAGAATGAACAAGCAAACAGGAAGACTGGCTTTAAGGTTAAAAACTGTAAATTAATGGATTTATAGACCATCATTCTGGAATAACAAATTACTAGATCCAAGGATTAAGAAGATCACTTCCAGTCATACATAAGTATTTTGAGGAAGTTGGAAAATATATCCTTATATGTCAAAGATGACTGCATCTTTATTCAGCACCACGTGCACTGCACCCAGAATGTGATATGAATATTTTAAGGTACCTGAGGATGAATCGAAGACAATTCACACGTCTTGTTATTCAGAATGAGATAATGGAAACCTTGGGACCAAATTGCAACAATTATTTTTGAAAATATTCCTAGGACGTGGTCTATTTCTGCTGTAATATATGAAACAACAGATTTCTACAACAAAGAAGCCAGAAGCCTTCTCATTTCAGAACTCTCTTCAACTTCTGCAGGTAAGCTTAGACTTGTGAGATTGCACAGGATGCAACAAACAATGGAGAAATGAGGAATCGACCCTATGGAACAGCAGCCGATTTTAGCTATCTCCACGGTGTTTCAATTACATCAAAATCCTGAATCTTCTTGAAAGACCAGATATTTCAGCAATGAAGGTCAATCTTTTATTAAAATCACATTCAATTCACGTTAGTCCAGTTGAATAGAAAAAAAGCTACAAATTTAGCCAAACTTAACTGCAAAGATAAGTAATTAAGCTATTAAGAGTGTTTGGCTATTTCAGGAAAAGTTCCCCAGATAATAAAAATAGAGATAGATGAACACCACTAGTCAAATTTGTTAAAGACAGCTTTCTTTCAGTGCAAGTTATTTTACAAAAGTCAGCATTTAACAAGGATTGAAGAGAAAGACTAAAATCTTAATAGCCTCATAACAACTCCAACTGTAGTATAAGGTTCAAGATAGGCTGCAGGAATGTATTCCCAATTTCTAGCAGTGCAAGCCACCACCCAGCCTTCAGAAGGATCACTGATTTGAGCACAGACTCATCTCAAGCTCCAGCAACCCAACACTTATGCAAGGGCCCTGAGGGCACTGACCAGCCTCACCTGGGGCCTCCCCACACCCTGCCCATGGGCCAGGTCAGCCCTAGGCTATCAGTCCCTGTCTGAGCTTCCTTTTAGAATAGCTGTGACTCCCATCTTCTTTCTGGTCCTGTCTTCTTTTGCTCCTGACTGGGCTCCCTGATGGACGCTGGACTTCTCCACATCTGGGGCTGTACAGAAACCCTCTCACCCACATCCAGCTCTGCCTGCTGTGTTCAGGCTTTGCATGACTGTGTCCCAGCACAGCCTGACCTCAGGTCCCGGCTCCATGCCTGGAGGAAGCAGCTGGCTCTTGCTGCTCCCTGAGGAGCTGTAGCACAGTGATTAAACACACTTGATTTCAACCAAATAAAACCCCAACAAATAAAACCAAACTAACCAAAGCCATTGGAGTTCATGCTGCAAGGAGGTACTGCTTCAGCACTGACTTGTGTTGAAACATGGTTTGAATACTTGGTGGGACAATCCTGGCTCAAGTACAAACCCAAATGAAGCTGTTGAGTTGTAATTTAGAGGTTCTGCAAGAAATGTTAATCTCAAGATGTACTTCCCATAAATCATGGTTTGTTTTGGAGCCTTTCAGAATTGTAAGTAGTGCTTTAGTTTTATTTAGGTAATGATTAGATAGTTTGGAGTTAGGGTTAAGTTTGTATACTTTTAATTACAGGATTAACGTTGGTTCATCTTCTAGTTCAGAGGCCAGGACTCTCCTTGAGTCTCTCTCTAATTTGTCTTTAGAATTGTAATTTTTTGTGTTTGTTTGTACCTCTGGTTCTCTTCTGATTCACCTTCTGGTGAGACCCCACCTGGAGTACTGCATCCAGCTCTGGAACCCTCAGCACAGGAAAGGCATGGACCTGTCAGAGTGGGTCCAGAGGAGGGCCACAAAAACGATCAGGGAGACAGAACACCTCTCCTATGAAGAAGGTTGAGAGAGTTGGGGTTATTCAGCCTGGAGAAGAGAAAGCTCCGGGGAGACCTTATTGCAGCCTTTCAGTACTTAAAGGGGGTTTATAAGAAAGATGGGGACAAACTTCTTAGCAGGGCCTGTTGCGACAGGACAAGGGGCAATGGCTTTAAACTAAAAGAGGGTAGATTTAGACTAGATATAAGGAAGAAATTTTTCACAATGAGGGTGGTGAAACACTGGAACAAGTTGCCCAGAGAGGTGGTAGATGCCCCATCCCTGGAAACATTCAAGGTCAGGCTGGACGGGGCTCTGAGCAACCTGATCTAGTTGAAGATGTCCCTGCCCACGGCAGGGGGGTTGGACTAGATGACCTTTAAAGGTCCCTTCCAACCCAAACTATTCTATGATTCTATGATTTATCTTTGGCTTCTACAAGTATTGAGCTATCATCCTGAGGGCCATAGCAAAATATTAAGAGTATGTGTAATGAGATTGAGACCTCACCTCTGAAAGTCTCAAGATTTTACAGGACACTCTGCCTTTAATAAGATCACTGAGAAGGTTTTAGTGATTCTTCAGAGAGTTTTGGCATTGGATATTGAGAAATCCTTCAAAAAACACATTGTGAGAAATACTGGGCAGGGGATAGCAGAAGACAACAATAGCATTACATTGGTGAAATTAGTGTCTACAGCTGTTTTCTGAGTAAATCATACTCAGCTCCCAAGTTAGAGTTGGGTGGGGACAAACTGGCTGAAAATAAATCTGCACAGTGTAAAAATCATGGTGGGAAGTCAGGGGAAAATTCTCTCTGAGCAATGGAGGAACATACTCTTTATATCTCTGTAGTCTTTTTCTCAACACATTATAGTCTTGATTCTTAGTATGTTCTTAAGGGTTCACTTCTTAGAGTTATTTATATACCTACAGAGCAAATGGATACTAATAAGGACTAGCAATAAAGTCTATGAGTAGCCACAGTCATCTTTCACCGTTTTGTTGCTTTGGGAAGTGGTACTCTTGATTTGTTTCCTAAGTGGGCTGGCTATTCTGAGCTGACCCATCCTACTGGTGAGGTTACTATGTTAGGTCTCTGCTGCTATGAAAGTCACCTGATTATAATTAGCAGGGGCATCAGAAGGGCTTCCCCATAAGCAAATGTTTGCTTTGTATTTTTTCTGTCTCCCACGCTCAGGGTGTCTGGTTTTGCGGTGTAAATGACTGCCATGAATGAAAGCACAAATGACTGAAATGCAGATTCACCAGCATAGTCATGGCAGAAGGTGAATTAAACTAAAGACTCTGTGCAAGTGCATTTTCTGGGGATTTCTCCTGGTAGGCAGCGTGGTGGCGGTTTGTTTCCTCGAATCTTATTGCTCATCAATTCTCATGTTTCTAGCAAGAAGACAAGTGAATTGTGACTGACTTATAGATCTTTAGAGAGGCCTAAATGTACAACCTTTAATTACTTTTCAGGTTCAGACATTGTCTTACTGCTTTGAAACGGTTACTGCTGCTGCCTAATGAATTTTAAACAAATTTGCTGACTCCCTGTCTAAGTCTGTTGCTGTTTCTGAAGCACATTGTTTCCACATCCACGTCAAACTGTTATCTGTTATCAGAGTAATAAGAGGAAATGGAAAAAAATGGTTGAAAGTTTTGGAAGCTGTCACATTTATGTCACCATTAATTTTGATTTATTTATTTTTATCCTGGAAGCATCTCTGTAAAGAGTAGGAAGAAGAAGTCAGAAAAATGTCAGATCCTATCAAAAAAAAGAAGAGATTATTAAACAGGAGGAAGGAGATGAAAACAGCAATTTAAATGCCAGCACCAATGTCAAGCTCGTTAACCTGCACAGTCCATATAAATAAGAACAATTGGGATGGGGATAGCAGTGGAGGTGGAAGAACCTTGATCAAGTTTTGAAGCAAAAATACAGAAGATAAATCTTCACATCTGCAAGTTATACAGGAGCTCTTCTGCACTCTGTCTACAGGCGGGCCTGCAATTCATATGTGCACTTTTGGATGAAGCACTTCAGACAGCAGTGTTTGGCTGTAGTCTAATCCAGCTTCTTTGGGGACATCTTGCTTTTTTTTGAGTTCTGGGTTGAAATAGCTGTACTCCTAACAATATTCAAGCTAGCTAATTTAAAAGTAGCTTCAGGTATGACTACTGAACTGTTGTCACAGAAAACAACTTCAGTATAGGCTTTCCCTAGGGTTGAGATCCCATTTTCTTTACTAGGAAGATTCCCATTCTCAAGAAATTTTCCTTTTAAACCTTAAAAGTGTTAGACAAATATTTTATGTTACCTATAAACATAGTATACCAGTGGGAGGAAGAAGCAGAATACCTTCCTCCATCTCACCAGCAAAGGAAAGTTAAAAGTGTACCATTTTTACTCTCTGCCTTTTAAAAGAGGTGTAATTGAACTGAAGAAACATTTTCAAAGTCTCTGTGAACTGTAAGGCTAAAATGATAAGAACTATTTAACATTTAATATAAAGGTCAAGCATGTAAAAAAGGTAAAATGTGCTCATATGATGGCTCAGTAGGAATGTGCTAAGGAAGACTGTTGGATTTCGTTGTCTATTACAATGAAAATAAAAATCCCAGAGCTAATACTGTCCCCAACACAATTGCCTCAGTAGGAGCCTTTCCATTAATTTCAATGGGATCTAACCTTATACTCTTTAGGCTAACCAATGATACCAGTGAATCTTTGAAAACGTGATTTATTCTAAACGCAGCCTGCAGAGTGTCACCAATGGAGCATTCCTTTGTTCTCAAAATAGTGTCTTTTCAGACAGAAAATAGAGAATCCGCAGTCAGTAGAAGCATTGGACTCTTCTAAAGATGTCAACTTTTAATTGGCCAGAATATGCTACTGAAATGGGCAGCCAGACTCCCTGGTTGTGAGTTAGGATAACATCTGTCTTTTCAACTCGCTTTGGCAAAGGAAGCATGCGCAATTTTTTGTTATTCCAGAAGCCCTTGAAGCATGAAGAACATGAAGTTCCAATGAACTGGAACTTCCTTGTTCCACTGATGCTGTGAAAAGTTAATTTCTTTTCTTATCTTTTTTCCCTCCGTCGCGCCTTCCCCTCCCCCCCCCTTTTTTTTTCTCTTTGGCAATTTTGGTCAAGCTTTTAAAGTTATTTTGAGACAATCTTCTGTTAGTTGTTATATTGCCTAGAAATCCTTCCTCCTTACCTTATTTAAGTCCTTAAAACTAAATTTAATAAAATTGAAATTGTTCTTTACTCTCCAAATGATGCTGGTGTGTATGTATGACATACTGAAATTAACATTCAATGTTTGCATACTTCTTTTGTGTGAGACTTTAGAAACACACAGTATTAGCTGGCTCCTAACATTTTAAGCTAAATAGAAATTTCCTTCCTAAAGTGAAGAAGTGCATCTAATACAAAAGCAGAATGAACATGGTTCTTCAGCAAATACCAGTTTAATTTTGGTGAGTTTTTTTAACGTAAGATAAACTGAAGGGTTGAACAGGGCAGAGGAGGAGGAGGTAAGATTGTCAGATGTGCAATGAACCTGAAGAAAGGCAATTGTGAGGGAGCATTGAAAAGAGCGACTAGTTGCACTGAGGCAGAGGCAATGCTACCGAAACTGCTGGAAGTCCTGAATGCTTCCAAAAGATATTTTGGGATCTGCTTTAGCTGCTTGTAGTCCTCCCAGCTGCAATGTTGGGCTGGTCTCAACATTGACTACCTGTATTTGTCAAGGAGCAGTGGCCCCTCTAAAAGCTGGAAGCCAAAAACAAATTCCTGAGTGGACAGGGATGGCCAGCAGGCCTTTTTTTCCCTCCTCTCCACCTTTCTTCCAGCCTAATTTGGATTGGTTAGCCAGACCTCGTAAGGACTTTTTCTATACACCACTTTTCACTAAAGGACTAAAAGTGGGAACACCATGTACTTCCAGCTGAGGCTGAGCTGAAGTATTTCAGGTGCTGCAATACCTTTGAAATGTAGGCCTCCAGAAGTAACTAAGGCCAGTGTTGTTTATGGTATAATGTCATTACATGTGATGCTTCTGTGACAGAGCTCTTTTATGCACTTTCAGCCTATGGCAATATGTTATGGAGAGAAGAATTCACTGACATATCGAGGAAAAGAAAGCCGATGCATAAAAAAATTGAAACGACAGGGTTGACAAGATTGTTTCATAGCTTTTGTTGCATTATGATAATAACTAACAAACTGTTACACTGCCTGCAAAACTTCTTAGGATAAGCAATGCCTTTTTCTCTCATGTTCTTTTCAGTACACTTCAATATTAGCTTTTGAATCTTACTCCTCTCCTCCCAGTAGAATAAAAAGAAAAATTTTGTAGTTTGATCGCTAAATACCACGCCATGCAGTTGCTATATTTTGGGTCCTCTGTGGATGTTGGCATGCTTTTTTGTTTGGTTTGGTTTTTAGATTGTTTGTTTATGTTACCATCCTGCCTTCCAAATCCAGGAAGGGATAGTACCACACCAGCATCTTCCAGGGCTATTTCTCTAGCAAGAAAGGTTCTCTCCCTTTGTGTATATCTACACGCTTCCCCCCACCAAGCCCACTGCTTTCTCTATCTTCCCACTTCAGTGATCTCTGTCAGCCTTTCCTAGAAAAATACTTAACTGCAAATTGACGTGTACATGATCAGATCCTTCCCTAACCAGGTTTGATAAATGAAGAGGGTTCATGGCCCTTGAAGGTGCAAGCTATAGTTCTGATTAGATCTTTGCTTTTTTATTCTCAATAGGAACTTGCTTTTTTTTTTTTTAATACACTATATAAAACCTTAAAATGGATCAGCATAGATAAAATTGCTATGATTGGATATTATTCGCTGAATTCTATGGGCCATTTTAAATAAACCTGCCTAAAATATGTCTAAAAATTTAAAGTATAAAATTACTGGTAAAACAAAAATTAAATCTCTGAAGTGTATCACATGCACAGTCATAGGCTCTGGAGATCTAGTGGGTCCTTTCTTTTTTTTTTTAACAATATGAAAAACCTATTCCATGCAACACGATAGGGAACTAGCTAACTTGTAACAACCTTCTGAAACACTGACACATATGCCGTATCTGTTTCGTGCCTGTACCATTTTGTGAATATGTGTGTTTGATGTTGCTGTTGCTTCTTTGATCTTGTAAAATCCACCACAGAGATAAGAATATGTTCAACAAATGCTGAAAATATTTATTTTCTATTAATGGCAGTCACACTGTATCATTAGAATTTTTTTCCCCCACTAATGATGCATCATTTCAAGTGACACATTCTCAATAGGGGAATCAAATTTGATTATGGCAGATTTTGCAGTTGAGAGGTAAGATCAATAATTTCTCAAAGCATCAGGAAACAGCTGTACAATACAACTGCACAAAAAAGAAAAAAGAAAACAAACTGGAAGGATTATTTTAAATAAAACTATAGAAAAAAGTCTTGTCCATTGTCAGAAAAATCTATATCTGTTTCCGAACAGTCTCTTTTCCACTGCTCTTTTTCTGTCAAAACAGACAACACAGTGCATCTGTATTAAAAAATGTGATAGCTTAAAATATTTCATACTGACTTTTCATAATCAGTATATAATATTAATCTTAACTCAACTTATATTTCAGCCAAGAGACTCCCTTTTTTTTTTTAAATGTAAGTTGGTTTTCTAATCTAAATACATTGTATTGTTTTTATGTCTTTAAAACAGCCACTACTAATATAAAAGATAACAGTGGTAAAGACACCTGGAAATTTACCTTTCTGCTGTGTGTATGATTGTATGTGTACATGTACTCTGAAGGTAGAAGGAAGTGTGCTGGCTGTTAAGCCCGACCATGGAAATTATGCTGGCTGGATGACCTCCCTCAGAAGCTTTACACTGAGCCTGTAACCTCTGCTGGAGGTCAGTTTTCCCAGAGCCTGCTGAAGAGCAAGTGGGACGCAGTTAGGGTGCACCCAAAGTGGAAGGGGAGTGAGATCGGAGCAGTAAGGGGAAGGCTATGAGAAGCCATCAGGATACTGCTCTTCTTTGACTTGTGGAAACACCAGGCACTCTAGAGCACAAACCGTAACTGGAACTCATGGGGTGTTTGTGTCACTTCTGTCTGAGCAGGGACTCTTAATACTGTGTATTTGTGTAGCACAGTCTTTAAGAGTGGAAACTAGAGCGAGTTCAAATGCTAGATACAATACCAGAAAGGTAAAGATAGTTTAGATAAATCTCAGCCCAGTCTCCAAATTGAAGCTTAATTATTGATCTGTATTACTTAATGTCATTTTCATTAATACTTTCTATTTAGAAGTTAGATTTATACTTAAATACTCCACCAGTTTCCAACAGCCAATAGCATATTTCCAGTACTATCAAACAGGAAAGGTTGATCCAAATTATTTTTGGATCAAATTCTTATGGTGCATATGAATTTTCCTTTAAAATTAATTGATTGATGCTAACTGAAGAACTATCCTTCTCTGTCTCATTAAGATCATACTTGAACAACCTTACCTAATTTTTTATTGCAATTGCCGAGTCTTGAACAATGTTAAAAAAAAAAAAAAGCTTATTGTCAAAAATCTTTCATGTCGTTGTCAAAAAAATGCGATGTGTTTGAGCTTTCCAGATTTAATGCTCTAGATTCTTTATCCAGTTTGAATGGCTTCTGCAATACAGGAGTGGAAAGACTGGTGATTTTATTTAAAATAATAATAAAAACCGAGTTCCATATGGCTCTTCTATGCAGTGAAGAATAGTTTGAAGTAAACAATAGACACGAGTGCCCAAGGGCATGCCTGGGAGAGAAGGTTGGGAGAAAATAAGAAAATAATAAACAGAACGATTTAGAAATTACAGTCCAGTGTCTACAAAGCTCTTTTTATGTAGTGCTATATCTCAGAAAATTCCAGCGGAGTCTAGAGGATGTTTATTTTTCACCAATAAATTTACTTAAAAAACGAGAAACAACTCAAGTTTTGACTGGAATTGAAGCAGAATATGCCAGAGTTGGTCTGATGCTTTTAACTTCTCAGTTAAGGAATGAAAATTGATACCTTCATGGATAGCAATGGTGAACGGCATTTTGATTAAGCCACTGGAGCAAATACACTTGTTCTTAAAGGATTGGGGAGAAAGATCAGTATAGTAAAACTCCCAGTTTACAGGCAATTCAAATGGCATGAGCACCACAAAGCCCCTCCTAAGGCCTGGTGAGCATTAGGGTGTCCAGACTTCAACAAAAATATATCACCATATATAGTAGTCTTTATGGAAGATTTCATGAGAAATAGCTTAGAGGTACTGTCTCAATCCTCTGTCTGAGTACAGAGCTAGCTTGTTCTGATATAGCAACTTCCAGTAAGAAGACCTTCCAAATGTTACCTCTAAGTCAGATGTTGTCAGTGTGGAGTACCTGCATGACGGGGAAGCATCACACTGAACAGAGGTCCAATATGATGGTGGGGATAACTTTTACAAATTTAAATGGAGGATAAGATGGGGCTACTTTCCTTGGGAATAATTAATTTATTGTTTTCTTTAACATAAGGAAAGGTTGACTACAGAATGTGGTAAAGGAATGGATGATGGGAGACAAGAGAGTTTACAATGGAGAAATCAATCACATAGTACTGAGTGTTCAGCTGTGAATCTTTCAGTCCTATATACTGAATTGATGTGGGGGGCGGAAATCACTGTAATGAACAAATTTCTCTAGTGAATAATCTGTACATTATACTAACCAACATATTTCCGCTATACTTAAAATGTTGGCTCCTTCTTAATTCCAAGTGCAAAAAGACTTGAATTCACCTTTGTATCCTAAAAATCAAGATATGCGTAGATGGTTTACTTTCTGCACAGTTTGGTTACAGCTAGTTTTACTTGTCTGTTGCATGAAAAAAGTTGTCTTCCTATTATAGCAGCATTACGCAGACTTGATTATATTGATTAGACAAAGGACCTGTATCTGCTTTTCTGATATCTGCTATAGTGCTGAGAATATAGATATATATATAAAAAAATACATCATGGCACAGTGTCCTGGTCCTTACCCTTAAACTCAAGAAACAGGAATGGCCATAGCTCAGGAAGTGGTATGGTGGACTGTAAGGTAAATTCATTGAAAATGTTAGATTTTCTTTTGGATATAGTTGAATGCAAAACTGGTTAAACTAGTGAATTATTATGAATATTACCAAGAAAAGATCACTGACTCTTGCTTCCAATGATTACTTAAAGAAGGGAAATAGCACTTTATTTATGAGAGAGGAAAAAAGACAGATTGTATGGGTAGTTTTCTTAAAAGTGTGCAGCTGGCAGAAAACAGAAACTGCAGTGTTTGTTAGGGCAAACTTTATTATGGGACTTCACTGCCCATTAAGGTTAAAAGGAATGAACAGCACAGGAATTATGATTAGACTGACAGCCTCTTAATTCATCAAGGTATTCTTTCTCTTATTACTATTTTTATGTAATGAAATCTTTGTTGGCATGGGAGTCAAGCAGACAATCCATTTGAAATTAACTGAAGCAGCAGTAAATAGCGCAGGATTCAAGGAGTCATATGAAAGTATGGCAGCTGAACTTTTAAAAGTCATTCCTCCTTTCTTCTTTCGCCACTGACTCTTTACAAAGAGTAGGTAATTTTATCATAAGAGTTAAAGTCTTAACTAATTTCTTCAGTGGAATCCACTGAATGTTTTCAGTTTTACTTTCAATGGGCATTAATGCACATCCTCTGGAAAGCTACCACCTCATGTAATTTAGCACTTGGACATAGTTGGCAACCATCTGTTCAACAGAGCAGTCTTAATCCGGAGACTCCATTGAGCGTTTTTTTTTTTTTGTCCTTTCATGGAGAAAGATTAGAATCACTGTTTAGAGTAAAAGCAGTTACTTTGATTCGTGGTAGTCTTTCAATTTTTGCCAGACCTCTTGTTTTCAAACACACAGATCTATAACCTTAAAACCAAAACAAAACAAAGCACCTGTAGCAACCTTTTTTAAAATTACAATTTATCTGGTAATAACTGCTATATGCTCATATACATAATGTCATTCTCTTAAATAATTTTCGTATCTTTAAAATTGTGTCTGGCAGATTCTGTGACAAGCTTTGGTGCAGAGAAGATCCCTAGTGCAAGACTTCATGAAGTCAACACATCCTTTCTCTGGCTAGCACGTTCAATTTTTTTAGTTCCTTTCATGATAACTCTGCAAAATAATTTAGGTCACTCAATCCCTTCATGACACACTGTATTCTGTGCTGTCATATCACAGCTGTCCAGAAGTGCTACGCTAGTTTTAATTTCATTGTTGCCTGTTGATTGCAATAGATCCAACAGAAAACTTCCTATAGATTCACATGCAGCAACGCAATGAGCTGGGCTGGTAACAAATTACCACTGCAATGTCCTCTGGAAATAAGTCACTAGCCAAAATCAGAAGAAAATGAAGGCTGAGACGATGGTCGATAAACCTGGGAATGATTTTTAGTAGACTACAGAGGATACAAGGTAATTAACTGAGATAATTGCCCCAAGGGCAATCGGGCTGCAGGGATGTTGACAGCTGGTCTCTGAGACCTCTTACCAGCCTCCATACTCATTCATGCTTTCCTAAGGATGTCATCACCTTGGGCTGCTATCCAGCAGTGTGTGTGGGAGAATAACTTTGTGCTCTATTGAAGCAAGGAACACTACAGAAACAGCAGAGATATTTGGCAAAGCTGTGCTGGAACATCCGAAGGGTGAAAGCTGTGAAAATTCAACATTTGTTAAATAGGTCTCCTCTTGTCCGAGTCAGTTACAAAACCTGCCAACTGCCACAGCATATATGGCGCAGAGACTTCAAAGACATCAATGTTGTTAATCTCTCACTAAGCATGGAGACACCTGTAATTTGCCCAAAGAAAAATGATGGTAGGAAAATGTTTAGCCTTCATCTGTGGTACAACAGTTCTGGGGATCCGCTTTGATTTAACAATGACCTAACTCAATGCTTCCTAAGTTTGTGGTATCTAAACCTTACACACAGACTTCTGATTATCTTGAGGTATCTTTTCTTCACACTAACATTGTAAACAAAAGGAGGTTTATAAATGGATGAGTGTCTTGAGAAGCTTGGCTAACGTCCATAGTATCTATGACAGATTTAAAAGCATTTAAAATAACAAGTAAATTTTGAACTTAGTGAAATTACAATGATTTATCTTTAGCTTAACAAAGGATATATACTTTATGTTAATGTAATAAAAATAGTTTTGCAGTATATATGTAGATAAAGTATTAAGCATGTTTTAGTATTTTATGAAACATTGTGAGATGAAGCTACACTGAGACCAAATAACTTGGGAAATGTGAAAAGTTAATATTTGACAGATGGGGTCACCTCCAGCACTTGCATGTGAACAAGGAAGTGCCTACAAAACACCATTATGGAGAAATCTCCCAAACCCTCCCTAGGAACTCAACATGCTGGGATGTCTTTCTAAAGTGCCTGTACCCCAATGCAGGCAGTAAGGCAATATGGGGAATAAACATGCTGAGTTAGAGATCTGTGTGCAGCTGCAGGCCTACAATTTTGTTGGGATCACAGAAGTATGGTGGATGACTCCCATGACTGGAGTGTTGCAACTCGATAAACTTCTACAATGAAATGGCTGGTCTAGTAGATGAGGGGAGAGCAATGGATATTGTCTACCTGGACTTCAGTAAGGCCTTTGACGCTGTCCGCGTAAGATCCTCATAGACGAGCTGTTAAAGTATGGGCTGGATGAGGAGACAGTGAAGTGCATTGAAAACTGTCTGAATGAGGCACAAAGACTATTTGGAGGCCAGTGACTAGTGGAGTACCCCAGGGGTCAGTGCTGGGACCAATCCTATTTAACATCTTCATTAATGACCTGGATGATGGGGCAGAGTGTACCCTCAGCAAGTTTTCTGAAAACGCCAAACTGGGAGGAGTGGCTGATACACCAGAGGGTCATGCTGCCTTCCAGAGGGATCTCGACAGGCTCTAGATGTGGGCTCACAGGAGCCTCATGAAGTTCAACAAGAAGTGCAGTCCTGCACGTGGGTAGGAACAACCCCAGACACCAGTATATGCTGGGGGCCACCCAGCTGGAAAGCAGCTTGGCAGAAAGTGACCTGGGAGTCCTGGTGGACACCAAGCTGCACATCAGCCAGCAATGTGCCCTTGCCACAAAGAAGGTGAATGGTATCCTGGGCTGCATTAGGAAAAGTGTTGCCAGCAGGTCAAGTGTGGTGATCCTTCCCCTCTACTCGGCACTAGTGAGGCCACACCTGGAGTCCTGTGTCCAGTTCTGGGCTCCTCAGTACAAGAGAGACATGGAGGTACTGGAGAGAGTCCAATGAAGGGCCACAAAGATGATGAAGAGACTGGAGCATCTCTCCTATGAGGAAAGGCTGAGAGAGCTGGGACTTTAGCCTGGATAAAAGAAGGCTCAGGGGGGACCTTATTAATATACATAAATACCTGAAGGGAGGGTGCAAAGAGGACAAAGCCAAGCTCTTTTCAGTGGTGTTCAGTGACATGTCAATGGGCACAAACTGAAACACAGGAGGTTCCTTCTAAACATCAGGAAACACTTTTTTACTGTGAGTGTGACCGAGCACTGGCACAGTTTGCCCAGGAGGTTGTGTAGTCTCCATCCTTGGAGATCCTCAAAAGCCATCTGGACATGGTCCTGGACAACCTGCTCTAGGTGGCCCTGCTTGAGCAGGGGAGTTGGACCAGATGACCTCCAGAGGTGCCTTCCAATCTCAGCCATTCTGTAATTCTGTGACAATACTGTGTCAAAACAATTTCTATGATAGTGTGTGAGTTTACTGTAATGAGAGAGTACAATACCTGCAAATAAAATGTGATCATTCAAATAGATTATAATGAACTAATGATTGAGATGATTATAAATAGCATATTGGGGAGTTAGAGTGGTTTTCCTGTGAATGAGATCTCTGAGGAATTTTGTTGTTGTCAAGACAGATTTGTTGCATGCATCATAAAGACTCAAGTTCTAGTTTGTAAGAAACTAATAGATTTTTGTAATAAAAACTGTTTAATGTATGGCTTGTTTATATCATGAAGGATACACTATTTTGTTTACCAATTTTATTAATTTTTTTACTGTTTGGAGTGACAAAAACAATTACAAAACATATTCAAGTGTTCTGTCTTTATCTAGCAATCACAAAAAGAAAAAAATTAGTATCCATCCTTCAGACTCACTGTGGGTTGTTAAAGCCCTATTCATCATAAGCTCTCGCTCAAACACTACAGTTTTTTGTATTGTAATGATACTTGTTTTATAAGTGCTTTGATATGCAGAGAAATACTTAACTACCGGTATCTAAGCTACTATCTACTGAAATGTTCAAAATCTGTAGGGTTTCTCATTTATGCTGAGACCACTTTATATCTCTCTGACAGCATAAAGTGGACACATCAGATTTATATTCATTTTCGGGCTTTTTATTACTGCCAGACTGTTGTAAATTTGCCTTAGTTTTGATCTGCACTCAAAAGTTCTGTCAGGCATATAAAATACTAAACAGGAATCAGTAACAGTGCAGATACCACCCTTTAATGTTGGGCTGAAATCTTGAGAAAAAAAAATATTGCCAGTCTAAGTGGGTTTTCTTATGAACCACCTTACTTGAAAAAAGAAGTATGTATATTGTGATAGCAAGTTTGGGTAAGTGTTGTACAATATACTCTTGAGGTTCTTGTTTTACTTTTGAAGTTTTGTGCTCTGCATAATACCTAAAAAAATACTGAAGAAAAATTGGCAAACATTTAACTATGCAGGCAGGGCATACTTCTAACGCTGCATATACTGTGTAGAAAGATACGGCTATATTAGTTTGGTCTTTTAAAAATATTTTATTAAATACTTGCTATTAGAAGAAAATATACCTGGGCAGTTTATCCTCATTTAAAAATGAGTTTCAATACATTGCATAGAACAGTAGGGCTCAGGCACATGACTAAACCACATAAACATACATAGCTCTAATGGCATAAACAGTTAGGAAGAGTTTGTCTGAACATTTGCAGACAATTAGGTATGTTGTAAAACATGTATTATGTTCCTTTAGTTGGAAGAGAATCCATATTACAGGTCAGGAACGGAAGGCTTGCTTAGAAAATATAAAAATATTGTACAAGCTGCTTTTTTTTTTTTTCCTTTTTTTTTTTAAATTTTTTTTTTAGATGTTGAAAGCATAACTTTTCCTACTATCTCTTTGCTGTGTAAGACCTTGTAGGACACTAAACTTACACAGTAGTTTTAAGTTGCACATCAGCAGGCAATGTGGATGCAAGGAATCTAATCCCCACAATAGTCTAATTCAGTAAAACATAAGTGGTAAGAGGTAGAAAAGGAAGAATGTTATATCATCCCATTAAGTTTTTAAACAAACTTGGATGCCTGTCTCAGTCACAAAAAGAAAATATTCTAAATAGGAAAAAAACCCCCATATGTTTTTCTCCCAGTCCTTTAGAGCTTTCCTACAATTCATAACATTAAAGCACAACATACTAATTTCAATGGTATAAGTGCCTGTACTCCCATTCCTAATGAGATTTTAGCTTGTGCAAATATTCTGGTATTGCTAGACTTTTTCAGCTGCTTTTTATTATCTATTCAGCTATATCAAATTTCTGCTTCAGAGCAAATATACTTTATGCTCTCAGTAATTTTCTTCAGTATGAAGAAGAAATACATGTGAATGATTAATTATTTCAGGATCCTATTGCATGATTTCTGACCAGTTTTTAAGAAACCGAGTGCTTTTTGATGTTCATGTTATTTAGAGTTCTGGGCAACACCCATCACTGTCATTCACAAGATGGATGGTTGTTACGGCTATTATGTCTACTGCGTGCAGTTTCAGGGAGTCACTAATATAAATGTTGTACGGTTTATTGCTTCATGGAAAAATGAGCCTCTTAATGCAGCATGGCTCTGGTTATTCTTCATTACCTGAAATACTGTGGAAGAGCTTGTATGTATAATGAGAATTATAGATTCAGTGCAGAGTGTACAAAATATAATTATCATTGTTTCCAGACTATAAAAGGGTCTTATTCATCATGTGCAAAAATATTCAAGCAACATTAAGAAACTCCATTCTTACTTACTACACTGAAACTGACTGCATACAAAAGCACATAATATTAAGGATGCAACCATAAATCTTCCCACTTCAGTAGGTCTTTCGTGAAACATTTGTTCCATCATGAATGAAGATGATGGTCTGTATGGCAGAGCATTGTGTCAAGACACAAATATCATCTATTTTCCTCCCTCTGTTTCTGTATATAGACCTGTACAACTGATGATAACAAATATGACCTTGTCTTCCATTTTCCAGTAACACGGTAAAAGAAGACTATAGATCAAAATCTAAATATCTACTAAATGTATACAGGCTGCAGAACACTAGGAAAAATTAGACAGTTTTTGGTCCACTGTTTAAGTGGAGAGGTTGCTGTTTAAACCTGGTTTTTCCTCCATAGTAATGTATTTGTTCAGAAATATGACTGTGCGTATCTACGTGCCATACAACATGTATTCTCAGATGAGAATAAGTAACAGATAATCACCATGTTCTAGAGTTATAGTTAGCATTATGGTCTTATCATAGACTTTTAGGAAAAATCTAGAGGACTTAAGTATCTTTATATATTTTCATAGTAAAGTGGTACGAGCAAAAGGCAGAAAAGTCTTATAGAAGTTACAAGAGTATTTTGGTAAATGTATTTTCATTTGAAATATGTGCCCATCTTGCACTGAATGTGACACAAATTTCCACACATTCAAATATGGACAACAGCTTTTCAGAAGGACTAGAACAAAAAGACCTTTCACTGTTTAAAATTGCCTTCAGTTTAGTTGGGTTTCATAAATTCAGCTTTAGAGGTTTTTTTCACTTAGATTAGTCTTAGTCTTTAAGAGATGTTCTCCCTAATTGCTGGCTGGAGCTAATATCTGAAATGAAAAGCTGTGTAACCACCATATAAGACCAGAATGTGTGACTGTGGTGTTAGCACCCACAGAAGTTTACTGATAGTAACTTAAAACTTTGCTCCATTGCTACAGCAAAAGTGAGGGGGGAAAAAACTTCACCACATGATGTTAAGTGTTTCAAGTTTCTCATAGGTTTAAAGATAATTTTCCTCTGAGTTGTATAAGGGAGCTAGGTAAACAGAATAAAAATGCCTTAATGCCTTGGGGGCCTGTAATACGTGAGAGATGGAGAAGGTTTTCTGCCCAGTAGCTAGGGGAACACAGTACTTGAGAAAAGAGAAGATCAGATTCCAGTTTAACAGTTAATAATAAAATAATGACAATAAGCTTAGATCCTATACCATATGTGAATATTTATATTGCACTGGAGATAGGACTCAGACCTAAGCAATCTTTTGCTAAGATTAGTGAAATAACCACTGGTTTTATTGCCATGCTTTCTCTTTCTGTCTCTTGCCTTATGGACAGTGAATTATTCCATGGAATGACGAATGGCTTATTGGAAAGGGTATTGTAAGACCTACTCAGAATATTCTGTAATTTGGTAATGGATTTGCTGTCCATGTAGACAGGTACTAAATGCCTCCAACATCATGCATCAACTGCCTCACTGCAGTGACAAAAGTTAGGTGGTACATAGGTGTTGAACTCCTTTTCTGACTGTCGTTACATATTAAAATAGTTAATGAACACAGTATGACTTTTAAGGAATTGAAATCAAATAAATATAACTGTGCTGAATTGGAGAATTTGTGTGTAAATATGCTTTGAAGCTTTTCATTCCTCAGATATGCAGTACACACACTACAGGCTTATGAAAAACCTTGTGACCTGTTTCAGTCTGTCAGTAACATCAATAATATGTTTACAGATCTTTTGTCCTTCATGACATTAAGCTCACAATTTCATAGATGATATAAAAAGGTAACTTTTCCTCTATTATTTTTTATGATCTCTTTAGCTAGAACTAAGTTATTTTTAAGGTTGGAAGGATGCTCTGTGGCCAGAATAACATTGACCATAGCATGGTAGAGCTAAGAATGCTCTGCATTAACCTCATTGAAGCCAGTGAAATTACTTATACCAGGTAAGAAACAGAACTATTGCACCAGGAAAGATGATCATGGATGATTGCATTATTTGTTAAATAGATAGAGGGCTTACACCCAAAATAACAGGAGAGTGCTAAATCACTGAAACAAGGTAGCATTTCTTGAGCGTCTCTCTCTAGTTTAATCTGATTAATAAATCATACAAACATGTGTACCTGCCTAGGTTTTCAAAATCAACAGTAGAAGAGTAACCAGGGGTATATTGTGAGAGGGAGGGGGAGTTACAAAGCAATGCAAAAACCTTAGTGGTTTGTTACTCAAATCTATTCATTTATCCCTAATTACCATAGAACCCTGGTCACTGGTGTTGCTGATACTTGCATCACAAAGCACTATAGAAGAGATTTATATAACAGCCTAACAAATGAGAATTTCCAAGTGAAATTGGCTCTTTTTTCCCTCCCGTAAGCAGAAAAAAAATGCAAATTCAGATAATAAATCTATAGAATGAAGTCACTTCACAGATGTGTTAAATCAAATTAAGAACGCTTTTATAATATTGAGCAAATGGCAGCTGTACAGAATTACTCATTTGTAAGCCTCATCTATTATAGTTAATTTTACTGACTTCAAGTACTTAATTTACATTTGTTAAACTAGCTAAATAATGTAGGAGGCTGTACGAATGGTATGTTTGTTCATGCTAGAATTTATCATGTAGCTTAGGATACAAGTGTTTTGCCCACTTCGGCATTTCCTTGTTTTCTTGATAGTTTTAATCAATGAAATGTAAAAGATATCTTTAAGACTTATTTTAAAGCTGGAATCTACTTTTTAAAGGACAATCAGACTGTATTAAAACATCCTACCAAGAGAATACAGAAGATACAAGAAAGTACAAGGCTGTCTTAACTGGTTTGGTTTCTGAGATCTCAGAAATTATCACAGCTTCTTGACCCTTCTTGCAAAAGCATATAAATTGCTATCCTGTGGGTTTTTCCCCCATTACATCTGTTTCTTTGGAGCATGCCAAATAGAATTTAAAAATTGCACAATGCCATTAGGATTTGTACGGCTGGTGTTGCAAGTAGAAGGAGGACACATAATCTTTCAGATTCTTTTTTCTAATGATGCAAGCATGTATTCGTATTTTAGGAAGATATATGTCACTATTAGTTTTGGACTCTGCAGAGAGCCAACCATATAGGTAGCAGGTAAGCTTGCTCTTGTCTTTGATTAAAATTAATTCTGGTGCCAGAGTTCCTTGGGAATACTCAGGTGCTAGCATTTTATTGACCTTGGTGGAAAAAAGGGAATGGATTTTCCTGTGTGTTATTTGACCTGTTTATCAGGATTGGTTGGAACATATAAATTGAAGAAAACTGCATTAAAAAAAAGGAAAAAAAAGGTGCTCTTAATATATAATACACAAACGCCTGTCACAGATTTTCTCTGCAAGAAGTTCTTCCAGCAAAAATATGGAGTTTTAGTTATTGCCTGGCAGAGATGTCCACTGAAGTATAAATTACGTTGAAATATTTGGTTAATGGCATTGGATAGTTACCATCTTTTCTGAGGCCGCTTTTGTAAATTGCCTAGCAGAAAACTGTATAGAACACAGAAATACCCAGAGGTGGTTTACGCAGTTAGTAGCTCTCAGTGTTTCTGTTTTCAAAGTGCTTTTTCAGTCGTTCCCTAATTTTACTTGCTTTGTGACTGCCACCAAGCACTGAGCTACTGTGTGACCATGCTACTGTCAGAGCTTCAAGATTACTCATGAAGAGTGACTTCAGACGCCATGATGATGTGTGAGGTTAGTGTTATTTTTCCTCACGTGCACCACTGTTCTTGTTTTGAATTTCATCTGCCAGCTTATTGCCAACACTTTGTCTCATATGGGCCTTTTGTAATTCTGCAGTCAATTCTTGCCTATATTATAACTTTTATATTGTTATAATAACACTAATATAGCTATATATATCTTAACATTAATAACTTTTGTGTCACCAGCAAACTTTGGCAGCTCACTCCTTACTTTTTTTCCCAGACCATTTTTGAACACTTTGAACAGCGCAGGACTCAGCATGCACTCTTGTGCAGCTCCACTGTTGACTTCCTTTTTTAAGAGGTACTCCACCCGCTACAACTGACTATTTGCTTCCACCCTCTTATTCTTCTCCTTTAAAATTTTTCATTTATACTAAGACCTTCTTAAATCTGATTAGTTTTAGGCTGATTAGTTTCCTCAAGAGCCCTGGTAGGTTATACCAAGCAGATTGCCCACATGCTTGCTGATCACTTCAAAGAAGGCCAAGGGGTTGGTAGAACAGGACTTTCCTTTGCAGAACTCTCACTGACTCTTGCAAAGAAACTTGCATTTATCTAGTTCCCTAATTCTGTCCTTTAACGTAGTCACGGCAAACTTATTTAATAACATCAGGTTTAGAGATCTGTAGTTCCTCGGATCCCTCAAAGTCCTTTTAAAAGATTGTTGCCATGTTCGCAACAGTTTTCAGACAGCAGAGACATTTTAAATATGAGGTTACACTCTACCATTAGCAACCTACCTATTTCAAGAAAACATACAATATTAAGCTGTTTTAACAGCTCAGTGTAAATGCTAGAACAGGGAGGATGGCCAGGAGGTTACAGACGGCTTGTCTATAGCTGTTATGTACATTGGAAGTGTTGACATTCATCACTAGTGGAGATAAGGCCTGTTTTTTTATTGAAATGGCAGTGAAATGAATGTCAGTTTGCTGCTAATTAACATGAAAATCTACTATATGGTGCTAATCTTAGTGGATCTTAGTACGGTAGCTAATATAATGTTAGAAATCTGAGATACAGGAGTTTAGAAGAACATAGGCAAGTGATATGCAGACAGTGCAAGCTTACTTGACATTAGTCACTGAGTTAAATACAATAAAAAGAAAGCACCACAGACAAGAAATTTCAAAAGTATGCACAACTGGGACTTTTCATTTGTAAAGTTTTAAAACAGGCTTGACCAGAAGCAAATGCCTCATACAAATACTTCTGTAAACCTGATACAATAATGGTAGTAAGAACTGGACTGAGATGGTATACCTTCTGCTCTTTTTTCTCCTCCAAAAGAAAGCTGAATCTTTATATTGCAATAGTATGTGATTTCTTTATGTGTTGTTCTTATCTACTTGCTGTAACACATGGCTACATGACAAACTTTAGATGAAGTCATTTTTAATCTGCTTTTATGAGTGCTTTGTTTCCTTGGGATTAATTTCTAGTATCTTCTTCATTGGTCTTTAACTCTTTTGGGGAGATTCAACAAGCAATTTACATGCATGTCAGTAAAATAGAATTTTTATGGGTAAGAAAATCTGACACATTTACTAGGTCAATATAGGGTGGGGGAATGAGAAAATATGAGATCTGATCATTATTTGTATTTTCCTCTCTATTATTGTTTGCGAGGCTTACTTATCAAATTATAGTCTTCCTTGCTAGGACTGATACTCCAAATCCTGGTAAAATGCTTACAGTACAGCAAGACTGTCATGGATCCTGCCTGGACATTTTAAGGACATCCTGAATAAAAATACAAAATAACAATACTCCTTATGTTGACAAACCTATACCTGAAGTTATACCTGAAAGTTTGAAGTGGCCCAGTTAGTGTTTTTCTTGACTTTAGAATGTTTATATTATTGACATGAATGTTCTGTGTACTTGCATTGATGTATCAAACAGTGAGGGAATACAAATTGTGACAAATCTATTTTCTTCAAGAACATCGGCACTATGTGGTGATTGTTTCTAAAGCTTAGCCAACTACTTGTCTTAGCTTTGATTCCTCAAAGAGTATCCCACTGTCTTTGCACAACCCTGATGCTGTCATAAGTAGTTTTAACTCTATAATAGGAGAGGGAAAAGATAATTGGTGGTTTCATAATACATTTTCAGCTGTCAGTTTGACCGACAGTACAGAAGACCAACTCCACTAAAAGCTAACTTGAAGTAGCATTCAGGATTCTGAATATTCTTTCAGGGATGCTGCTGGAGTTCACTACCCACAAAAAAGAAAGGCACAGTCAAGCGTACACACATAGGAGAAAACTGAACAAAGAAAGAGAGCAGAACAAAAGATACAGAAAGATAATGTAATATCTCCAAGAAATGTTGATGCCATCCTTTTACAAAAAAGCATCTGCGTGTTATATTTGATTCATATATTTGAAAAACAGCCCTCTGGAAGTTGTGTGATATAAAAAGGGTGTACGAATGCTAGTTTCAGGTGGCAGTAAGAGATAAAAAGGAAAAGATAATACCTCAGACAAAGAAGAATAACATATTTTCAATATTTGTGTTAAATAAAGAAAAATGATATCATCTAAAGTACAAAAGGGTGGTTAAAACTCCACAAAACTGATACGTTGCAATCAAAATTCTGATCTATGCTGAAAGAGTTCTATTAGGATAAACACCAGTTAATGGTGTGATTTTCTTCTTTTATTTGGCATAGTTGTATCAATAAAAGTTTTCATGTAAAAGCTGCCTTTTTTTTTTTTATTAGAAACAGTGTATTTATAACCATACCTTACTTCATGAATAGGATTAAACTACTTGTGTTTTTGTATTGCTGCTAGGTTATCACCAGCAGCTGTCAGCACACATGAGCTGACACATTGATTATATCAGCATGATTAGTAACAGTAAATCCTGAATTGTAATCAGAAGTTCCTCATCCTGCTCCTGCGGTGTATAACCAAATGAAAGGACTGCTGCGTTAGTGCAGAGCTTCACACCTGTCAACCAGGTGCTGCCTGATCATCGTCTCCTACGAATGCTCTGTTGCTTTTCAGGCCAAGACTACAAAAACAGGCTACAGAACGATGAAATGTAAAGCCTATAAAAATCATTGAGGATGCCTGAATTAATAAGTGAAATCAGAAACAACGAACCAAACAGCAGAGAAAATAAAGCTGAAAATTCCACACATTGCTCCAACCCCAGGAAGGGCAAATAGCTGGGCAAATAGCCAGGCAAGAAGTCAATAGGATAATTCAGACACATAAGTGGAGAATTTAAAATGACAGATGGGAATCCTGTCCCTGGGAGTCTGATACATTTCATGCTCCTGTGTTCATGTAAGGTTCTAAAGTCCGTACTCTAGAGGTGATCAAAATCTCCCTGATAAACAAAATGACAAAGAGGCAAAGCATTGAAATAGGAAAGGAAGTAAAATTCAAAGACTTCAAGGAGAAGGCGGAGGAGGGAGTGTGAAAGGGTAGAGGAGAAGAGTGCTGGGAGGGAGCTACTGGTAACATCTTTTATGTGAGGTGGGGTCTGGACCCATTGTGCTCATCAGCTCTGACACTGCATTAACATCTGCAGAAGACAATGAGAGGAGACCACTAAAGTGTTTAAGGTAGTAGACCTTGGGGACTAAGGGAATGTGAATCATCTATATTTCTGAGTATCTAGTAACACTGGTAAGAGCATTATGGTGTATTGACTAACGGCCAGGCATAAGAAGGCTTTATAAAAGGGAGGTATGAATGATGCAAAAAGTTAGCATTAGTAGGTTTATTACAGAAAAATCATGTTATCTCCTCCTTGTCAAGACTATTGGAAAAAGATTATTTTGAGCAGTTTTCAACATTGACAAAAAGAGTTTCTCAGCCAGGCAGGGAAGCCCTAAGACTTGTGGAGAAATCCATGCAAAAAACCCCAGACACTAAAAAGAACAAGCTTTTCTTTGCACCTTTTTTTTCCTGATAAGTCTCCTGAGGTATGTTCAAGTTAGATACTTGATAGGAAATTTCTGAGTGAATAAACATGGCTCTAAATTATTCATATGAGCATCATTTTAGACCAGACACAATTCAATATTATTTAATTTATTTTAATCTAATTATTTAATCATTAGGTAGGATTTGATGTTCACTACCCAGTTTTTGCCAATTACTACTTGACCTGGTAGCGCATGAATTAAAGTTGCCTTATTCTTATCTCAGAAATGTGATTTTTGTTTTGTTAAAAGAATTAAGAGGCATACATGCAGAATGCCACGTACCAGGCAGAAAGTTCCTTGCAGGATGAGTGGAACTGGAGGTGGGAGGGAAGGAGAGGAGGCGGGGAGCTATTCTGCTTCTGATGAAATTCAAGTTAATAGAAAAATTCCAGCTGACTTCAGTGGAACAAAAATCTGCCCTTTCAGAAAGGATACAGACCTGTAATTCTGAATATTGAAGCTTCATTTTATTATTTGAAAATGGGATTGAAAAAAACTCTAGAACACATTTTCATTTAAACGATAATTTATTTGTTCCCATTTCTTAATGCTCTTTTGTGCTACTAAAATGAGCTGTTACTGACAGCATGGGTAATTGGTGTGTGTACCTGCTATAAATACCTTTAAACATACCTTTTTAAACTGCTACCTTTAAAGATCTTAATTATCATTCTAACAAGATAAGCACTCGTAATGTTTAATAAGTGAGCAGGAGTCAGTCAGTGTAGGTAGGCAAGAGTTCTATCATACTCTCCAGAGGCAATCTCTGGCCCCAAACACCTGCAAGTCTTGTGATCTAAATCCTATATAAAGTGTATGAATGTAATGTACTATATCCACTTGTGCTTAGAGAGAGATATGAAATAAAAAGTATGTAAAGGTTTCCAGGTTGTCCATCAGCTCCAAGGTACTTGCAAAGTTTTTAGGGTCAATGCTTTTCATTTCAAGAAAGAAGTTGACTTATTCTTAACATTTAGTAAGTGCCAGATATTCTCATTTTTTCTGCCAAGAAAGCTGCTGCAGTGTATGAACACTTACAACAGTTTTCCAGCCAAAAGTAGATTGGTAGCACTTAACTTTTTTGTAGGAATTAACCTTTCTTGATTTTGGTTCTCCACACTATTGGGGGAAAAAAAAAAAGGCAAAGTGGGGGGAATGGGGTGGGGAGAAGCAAAACCCAGAACTCTGTGGCAGCTTTGAAAAGAAATACTCTTTTGCTGGTTACTGTAGTGCATACAGAATGCAGATCATCATTTCTGAGTTGCAGCTCTTAGGGCCAGAGAGGGTTTTTTTCTTCTTTCCTGCTTCTTTCCTTGCTGCTGCTTATATTGAAGGAAAAGATGCGTAAGGTCTGCAGTCTGTTGCAACAGTTGCCTGCAAAGACTAAGGAAGAACAAGAATGAAGTGGGAGTGCATATCTAAGCATGAAACCCTTCAGGACAGTACAGATAAACAGAAGCCCAGGCCAGTGGGAGCCACTACTGAATGGTCTGAAGATGAAGGACAGAAGACAGCAGCTTCAGAGAGACAAAAAATAAATGAGTTACAAGTCATTCCAGCCATGGTGCAAGAGAGAATATTGGGAGAAAAAGCAGAGAATATAGGTCAGTAGAACTTTGATGCAGTACACAGAGGCATACAAAAGATTCCTGAATCCTCATAGGTTTTACTAGTTACTTGGCAATAGAGAAAAAATAGTGCATTTTTTAATGCTGCTGAGATGAGCTGTACATAGAAAATTACACACAGCTACGCTAGGTCCGTGTTCCTAAAAGGCAACTTAGGTTTCTGGGATACAATCCAACCAGTACGATCTACAACCTCTAGTCACAAGTGCTTGATTTGGAAGTGTCCACATTCACTAAACACCCTCTTTTTCCAGGCACGTTGTGCATCCAGAATTTAGCATTGTGTAGTCTTCAGAGTTGAATTGGCAGGCACATGGTCCCTCACAAATGTCGTGAGGAGCGGCGTGGCCTTCCAGCTGCTCAGAATTACTTGTTTCCTGTCTAATATTTGATTAATGCAGCCCTGGAGTCAGAGCTTCATACCTCTATCCAGCCGTTGTACTTTCTTTCACTCGACATCTTTCTGATACCCCCAGTTTTGTGTATGTGTTGTTTTTTGTATTGTTTCCATAGGAAGGATGTTTCTATAAACCATAGTTTAATCTGAGTGGTTAGAGGTCTTGTTTTGGAAACGGATGGTGGGGGTCTGTGTCCTTTCAGGTTTAAGAAGGTGAAAAATACAGGTCTTCATTGGAGAAGGCTCTGCCTACCAGGTTGCCATATAAATGTCCACTGAGTATCTAGAAATTACTTAGTGATCTGTGTTAAATGAGATTCTAATGTTTCTGAAAGATTATATGAACCACCTTTTGAATACATAGGGAACACTCAAAAATAACCATGTTGCTTTGGATAGCTCTACATTTTACCTAAGAAGCCTTGATAGAGCTGCCAGGATCTTCCTCTTTTCTGGCCTTCCCAAAGAGGATTGCTTAAATACTTTTAACTTATTCCTTAACTACGTCTGGTATACCTCATCTCTCTTGCTGTTGTCTTATTACTGTGACAGCTCTCTGGCTACACGATTCACCCTGTAACTGATTATCTGCATTAAATTCTTTTTTAATTGAACAATTTCAATCTGTGTTTTTGTAGATCTGTAATTTAAGAAAATGTGGCTTTTCATTCTCAGTGTAGTTGGTTCTGTTCTTTTTCTTAAACTAATAATTAATGTACTAAGAACATTTAGACAGTAAAATTTGTTAGCGGTACAGTAGTATAGTACCTACACTTCTGTCACCTCGTCCCATCTAAAGTTACCTCAGTTTTGCTTAACCCTGTTATTTGTTGACCTCTAAATATTTACTCATAGCCTTGTCTGATAGCTCTGTCCTTTGAGGGCTGTCTGTCCTGGGTCCCTGACTCCTCACAAATAGCTGAACAACAGTATTTACTGCGTCAGTTTCTAGGAGGGAACATTTATCTCTGCTTTACAGATGGGATCTGAAGAACCGGTGACTGAAAACTGGCCCTGTGTAACAGCATAGACACCAAAAATCTCCCAGATGCTTTGTTAAACCCATTCTCAGTTAAACCTCCGTATTCTAAAAATTCTCTTCTATTGTCACCTCACTATGAATATTCATTTTCATTTCAGGTTTCTCTTACATGTCTACAAGTTCTGACATGGTTCACCTTCTCCCTCGAGGCTGTGCTGGTGTGACAGACAACAGAGTGCAGAGGGAAGGCAAACATTTGGCTCGGCAGGCATTTCTATCACTTGTGAAAGTGTATAAGAAGGAAATGCTGAGGCTGACTTTTAAAAGCATATGCTTAAAACAAAGAGTGTGCTAAGTATTCACCTAGATTGGCATGAGTGAATTCCTGACTGAATTCCTGAATGGAGAAGGAGGAGACCTAAGAGGGTATTAATTAAAGGAAAATGTTATGAATTTGATTTTTAAGTCACTGAGTCACAGTAAAAATCAAACTTCAGAATATTGTTTCTATAGGGTCAGTTTATATAGAGTCCAACTTTGATCATGTTATCATAAAAAGAAGCAAATAAATGAATAACCCCAAACCTTTACATTGTTTTCTTGGGATTCAGTAAGTGGTTTTGTTTCTTGTTTACTCCACTCTGCGTATTTAGTTGTAAGTTAATTTTAAAAAGGTCTAAATTTTAATTATGATCAGAGCTTTTATGTGACTCAATTAAGTAAATTGAATTGTGTTCTACTGTAAAAAAAAAAAAGCTGGTCTAATTAATTGTGTTTGTATAGTATTTGGTTTATATGATCAGTGTTGATTCTATGCTGTTAAATTTTTTATAGTTCAAGATCATGTATTATTAATCATGTTGCAATCACTGTGAAGTGTATTGTTACTCAAACGAAGATGCTAACTTTGGTGCTGTAATTTTCATGTCTAGAAGCACCAGTGCAAGCTTCAGTAATATTTATAAATACAAATAGGTTGCAAACAAATGTAAGGCATCATTTAAATGAATAATTCTCCCCTATTCTGTGCCTTTTACGTAAAGCTGAGTAGGTTATAGTCAGCAGAAGGTCTAACCTGATTATAGCACAGGTTTTCTGGGAATGACTTAGACAGAACCTAACTTTGTTTTCAAGAACTGAACTTGTCTGTCCTCATAAACACTATGGAGAGTAAAGGAAGAAGCGAAGACCAAATTTCAAAGAGTTGTCCCTTCTTTTAGTGTGCAGGGAAGCTCTGTTTTTCCTAGCAGAACAAGATACACATTTAGGTCTAAAACTGTCTGCCAGAGCAATGTGAGAATGAACTGAATCAAGCCTGTATATCAAGACCATAAAATAGACATGCATGTTGATTGATTTACTGGATCTGGCTAGAATGGAGTTCACTTTCTTCACAGCACTCCATATGGTGCCGTGTTTCGGATTTATGATGAAAACACTGTTGAAAACACACCAGTCTTTTGCCTGTTCCTGAGCAGTACTTGCATAGCATCAGGGCCTTCTCCTTCATCACACTGTCCTCTCAGAAAGTAGGCTGGGGGTGGGCAAGAAACCGGGAGGGAACACAGTTGAGACAACTGACCCAAACTGGCCAAAGGGATACTCCGTACCATATAACATCAAGCTCAGCAATGGAAAACTGGTGGGTTTTTGTCTTCTGAGATGGCTGTTGCTCAGAGACTGACTGGGCATCAGTCTGTTTGTGGGTGGTGGTAAGTGATTGCCTTTGCATCACTTGTTTCTTTTCCTGTTTCCTTCACTTATTAAATTGCCTTTATCTTGACACATGGATTTTCTTGCTTTTGTTCTTCCTATTTTCTCCCCTCATCCCACTGGGGGCAGGAGGTGTGAGCAAGCAGTTATGTGGGTGATTGTATTATCATCAGAATGTGGTTTTCACTAGCTGATTGAGTAACCTGACTCTATGTGGGTGATTGTATTATCATCAGAACGTAGTTTTCACTAGCTGATTGAGTAACCTGACTCCAGAAGACAACTTGGATGAGGACACCAAAGGTGTTTTGCACCAGCGTGTGACATGCTAGCAGAGGCTGGAATTGGCTACATCATTAATAGTTAAATTGCATGCATGTGAAAACGTGGCATGACTATAAGATCTGGGTGGTCTTTTTTAACATAAGATCCCAAATCATTGAGCAGAGATTCTTCAGTATTTGTGCACATTGCCCATGTGAGGCTCTGTGAGGTGACTTGCCTATATTTGCATAAGTGGTTACTTTTTATAGTGTAATAATCAGCAATCAGTGTGATGTATTTATTTTTGTTGCCTTTATCATTCCTTGGAAGTACTGTGGACACCTTTTTCATGGCCAATGTCTGAAATACTGCACAAGCATAGCAAATAATTCAGTCCCTCTTTAACCTGCCTGAATTCCCTGTCTCGTAAGGTGGGGTCCATTTTTTGCACTGATGCTGCAGTCTTAACAAGAAGAAAATTTCCAAACAGACAAACCAAGGAGCCTTAAACCCAACCTCTAATCTAGTTCTTGTTTTCTAAGCCCATTGGTCTGTCACTGCTTTTGGCTGATGTTGATTTCTCCACTGATTTGTTGGACTACATATGAAGTTTTAGTCTTCCGGCCGCCGCTGCCCCTCCCCCCACCCCCCTTTTTTTTTATGGAAGGATGGTGTGGCACGGTTTCTCATGTGCAGGTGTTCTTTAGCCATTGTCCAATAGGTCTGTGTTTTGGAAAGATGAATAAAACTGTGTTCTGGCCCTGGTTCACAGATTATTGTAGTGATGGTCTGGCCACAGAATTTATGAATCTATAATGAGAAAGCTAAAATTAATTAGTAGGAGGTATTTTTAAATCACTGCAGTGAAGCTCTTCTTATAAAAGCTGTGCATGTCACCAGATCACCTGCTCCATACCTTCCTCCAGTATTTTCAGGTCTGCTTTGTACTTGAGTACCTCAATTTTTAGATCTTTGACTTGAAACACTTTGGGATAGGTTTCTCTCCCTTGACTCATTCCTAGCTGTACACAGGACTGTAAAGGATCTACAACAGATCAAAGAAATGATATTGCAGATGTCTAAGAAATTCTGTGAGATCTTGTCTTTGTATCTTTAATTTCTGGAACGAATCTTTACTTCGGTCTGAGCCAAAGTGCTGTGTTTCTTCTTTTCCTTCCAGAACAAATTAGTGTAGAGGAAAGTTAACAGAATGGTGCATAAATGAATATACATTATTCTCATGAACAATTAATCCATTTCATCTCTTAAAAGTTTCACTACAATGTTGGTTTAATCAGATTTGGTCTTTATGTGATGTTATATCACTTAGTAGTCTATTATTTATGATCACTTGCATTTGTCGAAAAGCTGCATGTCCTTTTTATTTTAGTGTTTGCCAAGTAGTAAGTGTGTCTTACATTTTTCATTATCCTTGTGTAATAAAAATTGACAATTGTCTTTACTATACTGGACTGAGTGTGAGCTTGGTTAGGTTCTCACCTGCCAGGGAAATCTCACTAGCACTATCTTGATCCACTAAACAATCAGCAGAATATGGGAGAAAATCAGATCATTTCTCCCCCAGGTGAATGCTCAAACCAAAAGCTGGTAAGCTAAACTTGCACGTGTCCGTTTTCCAGACTGATTAATGTTTACAAGGAGTAGCAGCTTTAACACCAAGGAATGAAATGCAATAACCCAGCTATGTCAAGGGCAATAGCCTAATCCAGTACAACCTGGCTGAGGCTCTGGCCAAACTTTCAATGCTTTTCTAATGTCACAGACTTTAGCACTAAAGTTACAAATGACTACATTATCACCTGCCGGGGGTACCAATACACTGGACGTGCACCGTTTCCTGCGGAGAAGCTTAGTACAGCGGAAGAGGTGAACCTGAGAATCATGAAATGATTCATGTGTGCATTCGGGTTCCAGACAAGGTGGAGAAAATCCACTGGAGTATGGGTTTTCTTCACAGCTCTTATACATTTCAGGTAGGCGAATAAACTCCTGCTCCCAGACTGCACAATGGAAGTGGAACCCACTACCTTGAAATCCACAGGAACAGAGAGACATGCCCATGCTGGTTTCTCTGCTGAGTAAGTTAAAGGGAAGAAGGCTTGAGAAGGGTGCACTGAGGTCATGGTGGCTCCCTATAGAAAGTGGACTGGGTTTTGAAACTCAGCAGAGGTAGCTGTCTTCTCAGGCACACAGCCACATCCCGAATCAGTGGAAGGAATGTGGGAAATATCTTCTATCTCCAGCCAAACTTGCCAGGTTGCATATGGGAAGCAATAAGGACTTCTGACCATTTTTTGTAATTATAAGGTCCTTGTTGCTTGGTTATGTAGAGTCCAGTCTTTCAGATTTGCTTTCAAAATACTCATTAGTCTACCAGGCAATGTCACTAGGACACTGCAGATATCCTGTCAGCAATGAAGTCAGCGTGTTAGGCGGCAGCTTCTAACAACAGTCAGGACTGAGCAGAAACAGATTTTTCAGGTCTCGAAACCTTTCCAGGCCAAAATCCCAGGCACAGCATACTGCGCTGACAGCAATTATTCCAGTGGTCTCATTTCTTCAAAAAATGTGAAATCTTTACAGACAAAGAACCGAGGGAAAATGAAGGTTAAGAGTACTGCTAAAGGTTTTCCATCCTTAAAACCACTCATAAGCTGCTTTTATTTTTTGTGAGAGCAAAGTTGTTGTAACTGAAGACTCTTTTCCCAGAACCTATGTCTTTGCATCAGAAGTTAATCAAATTGTGTGATTATTACACAGTTTCTATTGTAGATACCAGTCACTCTGCAGATAAGCACTGCTGCAGCATTCAGAGACATTTTGCAGGGAAGCAAGATGAACTGTCACTGCCATTGTCCATGAGCTGCTTTCTAGATTTGTACACTTCGGGTACAACAAAACTCAAATTGTGGCAAGACAAATTTAAACGATTTTCCTTCACACAAAAAAAATTGCATAAAATCGATGAAAATAACATTAAGGTTGTATTCTGTGTGAGAAAAAGAAAAATGGTCAACTTACGTTGCTCAAAATCTGGACAACTTAAATTGAGATAAAGTACAAGATATATTAGACAAGATACATGAAATTATGTAATTAGTTGGTAGCATATTGTACATCAAAGTTGTGTTTTCTCTCATAAAGGGGAGGGTGACATGAGAGCATATTCTGATATTTTTGCTTTTGTTTTAACACTCTTCGTTGAATTGCCATGTAGAAAGACAGAAAAAAATGCTTTATTTTTGTCAAGCTAGACAGAACTGGCTGACAAATTTTTGAGAAAGTTTATTTTGTTTTATTTCAAAATGCTGGGGTTTTGTTTTTAACTAGGGAAGAAAGAGCTGTTTGAACCGGATGATGGGCACACAGGTAGACAGTGGAAGTCATAAGTCCTGGGTTCCAAATTTCTCTTTTGAAGTCATCATGGTTTTCTGCAGCTTTGCGTGATTTAGGAATAGGGCTGGCACAATACCTCTTGATACCCTGACATTCCATGAAGTTAAAAACTGATCTGCTCATGCTGACTCAACCTATCTTTTATCAGTTCCAGACATTAACTTTTCTCATCATAAAGCTTGCACTTTTCAGATGGAGATGTTTCAGATGGCAATCATCACAGAAATATAGGTCTTCACATATCCCATTCATCCCAGCAGTTTCACCTTGTACTTGTGATTCCTATTCCTTCTACCTTTAATTAAAACAGTATTTTTTTATAACGACTTAGAACTAATGCAAGAATCATTTTTTCTTCTTTGTTTTTCATCATCTTTATCTTCCTTTCCTTAGAAAGGACTATCTTTTTGGTTTTTGAGGGAAACTGGATTTAAATTTAAATTTCACTTCTCTTTAGTATGTCATGTGGGATATCATGGAATATTTTTTATGAGGTTGTAACAGCTTATTGATGCACCTTCTGTTCATTTTTAGGGCATTTTAAGTTAGGAAATGAAAAGGTTCATCAGTTGCAGGATGTTTTGTTAACATTACTGACCTTGAAACATTTTTACTTATGCTCTTCCTTACTCACACTTAAGAAAATGTCAGGAATTAATTTTCCTGACATTAGCTTCACAATACTTAAATTAGCTTTGCTCTAACTCAAGTATGACATATCTCCCTTCTGCCTGTCTGTGTATACTGTGTCGATTTCACAAACGATTTGCATTATTTTCTGAAACTTACCATAGTCTCTTCTACAGTGTTTATTTCTTTTTGAAAGTTGCAGCCTTTTGACATGACTTCTTGATGTTATCTGAGCTCATTGTTCTAAATCAGACATGGAAAAGTAAAAAAAAGGACTTGCTGCTTATTTTTTGTATCAGTGTGACTAGTTGTACCATTTTTGTTCTGTTATTTAAAGATCGTGACTATAGCAATTTAACATTATTTTGAAGGAATGTGAATTCAGAGTTCTAAGTTAGCTAAATTATTCTGTAATTTCTGCTCTGTGCCTGTATGTTTAATATAGGTTGAGCCCCGTCAAAACCTGTACAACTGATGAGTGAAACTTGTGCTTTTGGTTTCTGCTCTGCAACCACAGTCCTTTTCACACATTTACAGAAAAAGCCAGCAGCTCATCTCCTGATTCAGGGTGTGCCTACTGAACAAAATTAGAAAGATGCCCTCAAGCTGTGCAATATACAGTGTGGATCCCTTTTCAAATGAGTTCTGCTGAAGGGTACTTTTCCTTGAAAGCAGATAAATGTCATAGCTTTTCCTTTATCATGTGATCTACCCCGCCTTCCAGAATACAACAGTGCATGCATGCTTAGATAGTAAGATTTTCTAGGATTGTTTCATAAGACGCTTCCTTATTGCTATCCCTTGTTATGTGACTCAAGAGTAGATGCTTATGTGCCACAGCGACGGTAAGTGGAGGGATCTGTTATGCATCCTCTCAGCTGTTCTTTTTCTTTGAACACCAGATTAGGAAACATTCAGCCTTTATGATCTTTGTCTTTTCTAATAGTACTGGACCATTTCTATTTTTCTTCCACACTTGGTCAAAACATTTTGTCACTGATCAAAGCAGCAAAACAGTAAACAGTGCGTGCTCCTGAGATGTCAGATATGGTGAAGTGTTAATTCAAAGAAACGGCTTATTTTTTTGATCTTCTATGATTGGAGTGTCTAGTATGGTGCTAACTTACAAGCATTTTGTTCCTATCTTCCCTTGAGAAAATCTGTGGGGAACAAAAAATGTAATTAATGTTAGTTGCAATGCTTAATAATACCTACAGGCATTTGGATACTACAAAAACCAGTGCAGTATAAGGACTTCAGATTAGGATAGTTTTTTCCGGGAGAAGATCTAACAAAAACATTCCAGGAAATTGCCATGTGAGAATAAAAAAATTATGTAATTCATCATCAGAACACCTTTTTCCTTTAATTCTTCAAAGGAAGAAGCCCTGAAGGCAAAATAAGAACTTCTCCCAAACTCTCGTGAATGATACCTTGTGTTCTGTTAACCACGAAGCAGTTTAAGTATGAATCTCACCCATGGTAAGTGATAATAAGTTGGTCTAGTAGTGCTATTAATTTATGAACTATTATTTTCCCAAAGGCCTCTGCAAGGGTTCTCAGAAAAGAATAACCTGTAATAGTTAATACTGTTCAACAATAGAAGGTACATTAATGCTATCAGATGGTGCTTGTTTAAATATTCCTTTAAAATATCTTTGGGTGTATACTGAAATTAGAAAGCTGTTTAAAATGAGGAAATTTGCTTTGCATTGTAATAGCTGACAGTCCTTTAAAATATGATCTGAAAGTACTCAAACTTCGGATGTAAAAGAATTGAAACTATAATGAACAATGATGAGCTCTGTATCAGTTATTATGTACAAGAAAGGGATGCATGGATCACCACGTATAGTTTTCTAAATGTTAATTCAGTGCTTTGTGGCTGTTTAAAAAAATACACCAAAACCAAGCAAATGACAATGATTAACCTAAAGTTATTGGAAGACTGAAATTATTAGAACAATTGATCAAAAGCACTGAATGATGTAAACATATGGACAGGTTAGAAAGGCTAGATAGGCTTAGGTACTTGAATCTGGGAAAGAAAAAAAAGAAGTGAGAATATGTGAGTCACAAGTGGCAAGGAGAAGGTAGTGAGAGAACGATTAATAACTCTGATAGCTCAAGAACCAGTGAGTTGAAAATCAAATTATTATGTATCAGGCTTAAAACAGTAATAAGATGAAGTATTTTTCACCCGATGTGTCATTTAAATTATGGAACTTTTTGCCAAATAATATTGTGAAGCTCAAAAATATGACCTCAAAAAGGGATTAAGCAAGTCCATGGGCAGGGTCCATCAGGCAGTAAACAGCTATGAAATGTGATGCTTTGAATAAAGCCTCCAGCTCATGTCAGAAGCTGGGGGAGAACATTCCCAAGGAAAACTCTATGCTTGCTGTTTCCTGCTCGTTCCTTAGCAAGTGCTTAAAGATTTCTGGTACATAATGAGAACACTTCTGTTAAAACTTTACATATAAGCAGTTGCTGAGTTAACTATACCTGCAGAGAAAAAGGTGACTGAAGAGCAAAGAGTGGCATGATGAGGAATAGAAGTGACAAGAATTTTGCCAATTTGATCCCATTCTATGGGAGGTGGAACACAGACAAGCCACAGCTTTTATTCTGGGGCTTGCTGTTTAAGGCATCCAATGTACATGCTAGACTCTTCAGACATAAAATTACTACCTCGCAGGAATGAGGTTTTCCAACACTGACCAGGAGCGCATAGAGCCACCACCTGAACAGATAACCTGGATTTTAAGAAATCCTTTCTTAAAATAGTATTTAAAAATATTAACATTCTTCCCTTTATTACAAGAGTGGTACTGCTCACAAGGTTTTTCACAGCTTCCTAAGAACACTGCATTTTGAGTGGCAAGCTTACGCCTCTTCTTCTGATTGACATGACAGTTTGTGATCCATTCACTTCATGGTTGTCTCCATCAATTTTGCCAAGCCTATCTAATTAGCTGCATTGCTAATGGGTTTCCTTGTGGCAACCATGAAGAAGAATAATACATAGTACCACTAAACTGGCTTCTGTCCATGGAATGTAATACTTTTTGAGGTAATTTCAAAGAAAATACATAAGATTCTGAACAAATAGTGAAAACCTAGTTGCGTAGTGTATTTCTTAGGCTTGCCATCCCCCTCAAGTCAATCATGATTTAGATATGACTTTGGGTTGATCTCTGTGATTTCTTGGGGATCAAAGCATCACCTTCTTGTGGCAAACCCAGGCTAAGACTGCAGCAGCCAATCGTTTTAGCTCTATTTTTCTACGTGGCAGACCTTCTGAATGACTTTGTTGCCCTGACCAGGTGTGAGAAAGCTCCTCTTCACATCTGAGGACCTGACTAATGCATTTGAGAGTTTGTTGGATGCATGCATTTTTTGAGTCTCTTCTGTCGGTTCTTTCTCTTACTTTTTTGAATAGTTTCCTCCTGATTTATCTGAAGATTGTTACAAATATGCTTGTATACAGTATTTGCAAAAATATTGCTGCAAGTAATGGAATTATATTCTCAGAAATTTAAAAAGCTTGGTAAATACATTTAAATTGATTCTTAAAAATAACAGCCAGTGAATATATGACAGGGTTGTAAACTCTTTTGTCCCTTTAATAACATGGTATCTCAGTCATTTGTGTTGTTCCACAAAAAAACTCTGATTGTACTACAGGACTCCCCATTTAACATTTTGACCAAAAAAAAATTATCAGGAATTTAGATTAGATTGAAAAATGAAATTAAACTTTCTCTCTTCTGATTGAGCATGACTACCTTTCTTTACTCATCAAAGCATTAGGCACAGCCAGGATTCTGGGATTGTTCTTTAAGGAAAGTTAAGAAATATTCCAGACTTATCATTTTGCCTTATCTCAAAGCACCAAAGTTACAAAATAAAAGGTTTTCATGCCAAAGTCACCATAAAAGTGTTTTTCAACCCGTGTAAGCAGGGAAAATTTGGTTTAGATCTCAGCCCTATGAAGGCATACATATTTAACTTTGAACGCATGAATAGTCTCATTGGGTTCAGACAAACTCATTTTCCTGCGTCCCTTTCTAACAGTCACTGTGATATTAATAAATGTACGTGTGTGTAGACTTAGAAGGAAGACATCAAAGAGCTTGCACTACACAGTATGAATAGACAAAAGTATTTTTGGCAACCATGTAGCAGTATTCATCTTCCAAAACAGTAAAAATAGAGGCGTGAATATATTTAAAATTCTTGGCTTTGTATAGTGTCTCTAAATCTAAGTGTAGTGCAAAAATTAATTTTCCCTACTAGAAATCAAAAGTGGTTTTTTTTTCATTTAAACACAACGAAAGTTCCAGTTCTGTCATTATCAATAACACAAATTCTAAGTAGTCCTGTGACATCTACCTTTTTTTTATCTATGTACAAAATGTGACCCAAGAGTATGAAGAAGTTTAACATGAAATGGTATTATGCTGGATATCCTGGGGCTCCAAAGTCAATAAATCAAGCATAAAGAAGTATATTTGCCATGTAAATATAGACAGTAGGTTAAGTTTTATACACCATTATTTTTGCAGCAGTTGTAGAAAATCATCAGTCTGTTATGCATAGTAATGCAAAACTATTCTGTTTAAGGGGCTAATTTTAATTTAGAGATACTGAAATCTGTTAATTGCTTTCAAATTGGTAATCTAGTGATCTAGTAATCAGTAGAGTGAAATCATATGTGGTTCATTGTAATTCCAAGATCTTTATGAAGCTGGATCATTCCCCTCTAGAAGACAGGATCCCTGTCTAGAAGACAGGATCCCCTCTAAATCATTCCCCACTTTAGTGTCAGCCAAATGACTTAGTTTGTACATAGATTAACCTGACATTTTGTGCTATACTTTACCCATTGAACATATTTTTGGCATGCTGTTTATGTCTAAGGTAAGGAAAAGAGACCCAACTCTGAAAATATGCAAGGGCTTTCTTGTTTTTCTGGAATGTACTTACATGCATATTTACTGTTAAATCCCATTGGCATTTTTTATCCCTGTATGGGGCTTATCCTTACTGGGCTAAAAAATGATGGAATTAAATGTGGATTTTCCAGAATCGGAGCATTGGTGATGAAAGAGCAAATGGTGACTTCAGGGAGAATTTTCCCTGCATGTGCACTGTAGGACTCAGTAAAGAATTCCTGTTTGTGAACCTCATTCTCATTATGGTGTTTTACACTTTGAGGAAACGCTAACCATAACCTATGACATAAAGTAAGTCTGAAACAAACTCAGAAATTCTAGAAAATAGTTCAAGGAGCCTAATTAAACTTGAGAGTTACTCATTAAGCTAAGCAGTCAGTATAAAAAACAATATCTAGCATTTCATCAGCTGAGCAAAAAGCTAATTAAGAATTAGCTTTGTCTTTAAAGTTAGAAATTATCTCAGCTTCCATTGCTTAGAGAATACGTGTTGTCTCGCCACACTACGTTCTGAATTGTACCTTGTTAGAATGAACTGAATTCTGATATTCTCACACAGTTATGTTTTTTGTATAGAATTTGATGTGGAGGGGAGTTAGCATCTTGCTTCAGCACTCTGCAAAAGATCACTGATTTCAAATCAATATTAATTTATGGAACTCTGTTTAGAATTGTCGTGGTTTAACCCTGTGAGGCAGCTCAACCCATACACAGCTGCATGCTCACTCCCCGTCAGTGCAATGGGGGAGAGAATGAGAAGGGTAAAAGTGAGAAAACCTGTGGGTTGAGATAAAGGCAGTTTGATAAGTAAAGCAAAACTTCCCCCCAGTTTTTATCATTAAGCACAATGTCCCATATGGTTTGGGAGATCCCTTTGGGCATTTGGGGTCAGCTGTCCTGGCTGTGTCCCCTCCCAACTTCTTGTGCACCCCCAGTCCACTCACTGGTGGGGAAGCATGAAAAAACGAAAAGGCTTTGATGCTGTGTAAGCACTGTTCAGCAACAGGTAGAACATCGATGTATTATCAACACTGGTTTGGTCACACATCCAAAACATAGCACCATACCAGTTATTATGAAGAAAATTAACTCTATCCCAGCCCAAAACCAGTAAAGAATTCAGTGGTTAGTGATATATTCCCTTACTGAAGGTACTGCAGTCCTCTGTAAAGGCCTGTCATTCAGCAATTATATAATTGTAATTATTTTTTTCTTTTTTCTTTTTCTTTTTTTTTTTTGATTGTCTGGTTTTTACACCATGTCTATTACAGCAATGAATGTAAAGCCATGCATACATGATTTTCAGGCAGGCAGCTAATTGGATCTTAATAAACTGTACCAGAAGGACCTACAGATAACTTTGGATGGAAAATTGCACCCAGTACAGAATTTTTTCTCATAGAGCTGTTTGTGTATGAGAAGAAATATTTAAAAATCATTCTGAAATACCCATACAGAAGATTGTAACTGATTAAAGAGCTTAGAGCAGAAAACAGAAAAGAGAAGCAAATAGTTCTATTTTTCCCTGCTCATGAAAAAACGAAAAGGCTTTGATGCTGTGTAAGCACTGTTCAGCAACAGGTAGAACATCGATGTATTATCAACACTGGTTTGGTCACACATCCAAAACATAGCACCATACCAGTTATTATGAAGAAAATTAACTCTATCCCAGCCCAAAACCAGTAAAGAATTCAGTGGTTAGTGATATATTCCCTTACTGAAGGTACTGCAGTCCTCTGTAAAGGCCTGTCATTCAGCAATTATATAATTGTAATTATTTTTTTCTTTTTTCTTTTTCTTTTTTTTTTTTGATTGTCTGGTTTTTACACCATGTCTATTACAGCAATGAATGTAAAGCCATGCATACATGATTTTCAGGCAGGCAGCTAATTGGATCTTAATAAACTGTACCAGAAGGACCTACAGATAACTTTGGATGGAAAATTGCACCCAGTACAGAATTTTTTCTCATAGAGCTGTTTGTGTATGAGAAGAAATATTTAAAAATCATTCTGAAATACCCATACAGAAGATTGTAACTGATTAAAGAGCTTAGAGCAGAAAACAGAAAAGAGAAGCAAATAGTTCTATTTTTAAAAAAAAACTTAAAAAAAAAGCAGGCAAGTGTTTAACTTGACAGTATTTAATAATGACCACAGATGTCTGTAAAAAAGTGTAAGACTACAATAAGCAGAGTTTGGAGGCTACTTTGCCTGCTATAGGTTTTGCTTGTTTTACATGAAACACATCTAGTTAGGGCTACCTTAACTAAAATATACACAACGTGATATCGAGAAGCAAATTTTCAAAAGTTGACACACAAATTATATGTGCAAAATACGTGTATGTAGATCATTATGTACAGAAACATATATTTGCATATGTAATTACGTCTGTCAGTAACCAGAATGGTTTTGGGTTAACGATAATACTTGTATGGAATTTGTCTGTGACTCACATTTTAATGTGGTTTGATATTCCTTTAACTTTGAACAGATGCTGTTTCTGTTTTTTTACTTTAAAATATCTATTTAATATATAGACAGTAGGTGACAAGCTGAAAAGCACATTTCTCTAATTTTACTGTTTCCCATATCAAATTCTGAAGAAAGCAGAGTGGGTTCCCTGCCAGGAAAAATGACTTAATTTTTGAAATTCAAGAATTTTCTCCACTAAATAAGAAATTGTGTAAGAGGACTACTTTGCCTTGTATCTGGTAAATGAAAACTAAAGGTTGGTAGACTTGATTTGCAATTAGCTCGTGCTGATTAACTTCATTCTGGTCTCAGCCTTGCATTCTCTGGTCTCACCCACCAGGAGGGATGAACCCAGTACATTCAGGCCCTATTAAATTGAGATGTGTATATAAACACATTTGTGAACTTGCATATGGTGTATAGACTGTAAATGTGTTAGCAGAACTTTAAAAAATATTTTTAATTAACAAATGGCATAAATGTTTATGCATTAGCAACATGTTCATATAACTCAGCAGAAATAAAAACATATGTGCCCCTATAAGATAAAATACACATGTATATCCCATGTAAGTCAGTCATGCATGTATTTAATATCTATTGGCTATTGGCCAAGAATAAGAGGAAATATAAACCAGGGATTTTATGCGTGGTAGTTTTTGCTATATCAAGTGACAAAATCATATTATAACTCCAGTTCTTGTGTCCTCCACTGTATGCTGGAGAAAGAAGCAAAAAGTAAAAATACATTTTAATAAAGATACTTACACAAACATCACAGTTAGTACCACACAGTCTGAGATGAATTTGTCTGTCCAATATCACTGTGAACCAGGGAAGTCAATTTATCTTCTTTTCACAGACAGGGACCTGAGGCACAGGGAAGCTAAAGCCCACATTCAGACAATCTGAATGCCAGTTAAATCTCAAAGTCTTGTGTTTTCAACTGGCTAGGTCCCTCTGGCGCAGTGTCCAAAGTCATATAGGATGTCTGTAGCGAAACTGAAAATTGGATCTTATTTTTCCTCATCCCAAAGGCTCTAAATCACAGGATGATTCTTTTTTAGGGATGTCTTTGTATCACCTAGAATTGAGGGGTAGCTTCCACCTGTCTGGTCCACCGCTGTTCCTCAGAAATACCTTCACATCTTGAAAGGTCCTGAATATGCAGAGATAGTTGAGTTAGGAATTCGTAAGTCACAAAATCCAACCAAGATACACTCAGCACATGCAGTGAATTGATCTCAACAATCAGAATACAGTGACATTTACATTACAATTACATGGAAAACTGTGCTGTTCACACTAAATTTGCATTCTCCAAACGCTCCTTTCTATAACATGTAGTTGATCAGTCTGAAGGAACCATTAAATAAAACCTTCCAAGTAGGACAAATCTAAATAATATTTGAAGTAAACAATTCATATCCATATTCTTCTCCAAATAAAAAATATCTTGTCTGTATATAACTTAAATAGTTTAATCCCCACAGTAGTGGATTTTTGGGGAACAAAAAAACAGCTAAAGCTAAATGGCAGAATCCACATTAGCCAATAATATGAGAAAAATTACAGTGGTTTTTGGTTTCAATCAGAACAGGCTTGCTTGATTAGCCCCCCTGAAATCCATGCTGCTCATTCATGAGAATAAGACAAGTAAGGGCAAGTAGAAACATAGATATTCATGTATGGAAAAGAACATAAAGTAAACAGCAGATGAGGAGGGAATTTCAAGTCTTTAATGCACATATGTTGTGATTAGATAAAATCTACTTCCAAATGTTTTTTTACTTCCTGTAGGTTCATATTCCTGAGGTTTCAACTGTGCACGAAGGAACCTGTTTTCAAATAGTTCCACTTTGCTAAAACTTACTAACAGATGTATGCAAGAGTGAATAGCAAGTCTTCGGTTGTATGACTGTTAGTAGAAATGAGATTACAGGGAATCTCCATTATTGCAACTCAGAAATGGGTCTGAGTTCTTTATTCAGATTGTGTGATCCAGGTCTGATCCCAACACAGAACTGGAATACAGCCAAGAAACATGTCTGGATGCTGGAGCTGGGAAATATTCTTTCTTGGAGCAAGTCTGGAAAAAACAGTGTTTGGGGTCCACTTCTCTCCATAATAGTTCTCCACTTGATTGGCAGTCCTTTATATTATGCTCCTCAATATCTCTGCCCCATGGGAAGCCTGGCGAATGCTTAGAATCTGAATATTTGATTCCAAGAGACAAGTAACTAAGCAAGGTGTCAGAGGACTCAGTGTGGAGATTTATGAACCCTCTCCAAATTTACCTATGAAGTCTCAGTTCTTGAAGCTACTCTCCTCAGAGATGGTGGTGTAGACTGAAAGTTGCTACTTCTATCCTTAGATCTCACGTATGTGTATACTATTGCTGGACTTCATTGATGGTTTTTCAGCAGTAGTTCTTACTAGTTCCACTTATCAGAATGCACAGAAGCTAGGAACTTACTGTTAGCTAACTTTCTTTTAATCTGTAATGCAGTTATCATTTTAGTTGTAAAGACATCACCGGCAAATTATTCCTGCCTTGAATCACTAAGAATCTCATTCTGTGTGGTAACGGCTGCCTGTGGTTTATTCTCATGCACGCAAACATATGTCTCAAAAATGTTATGCACTGGTAATAAATACAGCAAATATTTTCTAACAAGAGGCAGAAGCATATTTTTAAACAATTCAACAACCCAGTTTTGTTTATCATTAATAGCTACAGCTCAGGCAATGTCTGTGATGATTCCTCATATTGTAAGGAGCAACAACTTAGCAGGCAGGCAAGGCAAAGGACTACTGCCTAACCAAGACTAATTTCACTTACAGTTGCTTGTCCCAAACTGAAGCAGACAGCACAGTAAAGCTTTTCTTAACTCTGTCTCCTAGCTTAACCCTAATCCTCCAGGGTACCTAACATTCCACGGTCTTAGCGATAATTCACACGAATTACTTTCACTTAGCTGAACATAGGTCCCTCACCTCTGAAATTGGCTTACTTAAAAGGAGTAGAGAACTAGGTTAGACCTCTTATTAACAAATGCTAACCTTGGAGCCTATTCAGAACCTCTGTGAAACCGTCATATCTGGTCATATATTCCTATTCAGTGCAAAATTCCTGGGGTTTGCACTAAGTTATAGTATACATAATTTCTTCACTTTGAATCTTAAGTTGATTCATATTCAGAAACATATTCAGAAACATATTCCAAAAACTTCGTGCAATATAGGCCTGTAGGTTGTTAGGGTTCTTTTGTTTGCTTTGAAGTAGAAACTTTTAATGAGTTGGCTCGTTCAAAGTACAGGAAGCAGAACCATCTGATTGATTTCTACTTTGTATGCTCCAAAACTTAGAATATTGTCTTACACTGTGTTTCTGATGACCATTTCAGACAAACTTGTTTTCTCCTGTATATCCAGGTCACCAAAGGAGCAAACACCTGTTTGTACACAGTTAGCAGGGAATGCCGCTGTGAGTATCACATTAAATTCCATGGCAAAATATGAAGATGCAGGTAAAGAGAAGAGCTGGATGACATTTTAATGCAGACAATTAATAAACACACACAATATGTGTTTACTTTTATCTTTTTGTTTCTCTGGCTATTAGAAGAGGCCTCTTCTCGCTGTTGTATCCTGTTGTCAACAATTAAAATTCCTTTTCCTATAGCCTTTCCAATAAAAAATAGGGGAGCTGATTTTTCCTGTTTCAAGGAAAGACTAGATTTACTTGATACATAGTCTTATATTTCATATCTGCTGTGAAAAATGTGGATTTATTCATTTTACTACTATTTTTATTTTTTTTGCTATATAATATAATATAATTTACATTACATTATATCCCCCTCATGTACACATGGGAAAATCTGTTACGGAAGACCCAGCACCCCATCCCATTTGTCCTCCATAGCCTAGCTGACTATCTAATTCTTCTGACTATTTTTGAATGTGTTTTATTTTTCTTTTTTAAAAAAATTGTTTTGTCACCTTGCATAGAATCTCCATCTTGAACTCAAGTAACCTTCCTCATTTAACTTTCCTTGAAACTGATAAATTTCTACCCCAAAACTTTCATTTTAATTAAATGGTGGTTGGATGAAATACTCTTGCACAAAATTTTCCCTAACTATTTCTCATCCTAGTTATCCTCTAATCTTTAAATCTGAACTACATCAAATTTTTAATCTATATTGAAGTCCCTTAAACATGTAAATGACATTAAAAAGCAGTTGGATCTTCACATTTTATGACTTCCATACTGTGACACTTATTTTCAAGAATGCAAGATCTTTTGTGGGGAAAAAAAACATCTGTCCAAGAGAAAACATTTGGCAACATTTTAAGACCTTTTGAAGACTGTTTTCCAGTTTGTCATCATTGATTCATTGCTATAGTATAGATAATAGATAATAGATAATAGATAA
>NW_009218636.1:57070-59741 GCF_000690835.1 Fulmarus glacialis
CAGATAACAGATAATAGATAATATAATGTATAATGCATAATGTATAATATATAATGTATAAATACTGATAAAATAGAACATGTTGACCACATATTTGAGTCCTGGAAAGTACCTGCTTCTCTTAATATCAGATCTGTGGGAGCAATGGTCTCTTCAGTATTAGGAGATAGGGCCTCATTGCTGTTCTGGGTGGCTAGATGTATCCCTGTGAACTGATGTAAAGTAAAATGCAAAAGTAACTGTGAGATCATTCTTTTCCCTAACAAAACTTAATAGATGGGAAAATCCCACTTTTCTTCAATTCTTTTTCCTTCCCAACTCCACTTTTGTCACATACAAAATATTTAATGAGATTTCTATTCTGCGTAACTGTAGAAGCTCTTATGTGTAGCAGGCAATGATGATTAGCTGATAAAGAGAAAAAGAAAAAGCTGGTAAATCCTGCTCCTTGTAAGTGGGGATATGAATAATAAAAATATGATGCTGTTCTTTAATTAATAATGGTAGCTTTTTGACACATGAGCACAGCACAAAATTTAAAGTAGCACAACCTGTGCAACTAGAAGCTAGAGTACGACTAATACCCTAATGTGTAATTGATTTAATTAAAGAAAGGGGTTATCCAGAGAAAATTTCTACTGGTTATAAACCATCAATATTTCCATCTACAAACAAATATAAACTTTAACTTTTTTAAAGTTAACAGATTATTCAGCTCCCATCTTTATTGCACTTACATGGACCAAAATAGAGCATGAAATACCACTGTTAGTATTAAACAACTTACTGAGTGATTGTTTCCTGAAGTGCCATGCATTTCAGAGGTGTGTCAAAAGAGCATCTTGCTTTTCAAAACTTACAGCAGAGCACTTGTGCTTCTCAGAACTCTACATTGCAACATCCAAAGGCCTAAGCTAGTCCAAATACTAGAAATAATCTAGCTATGGTAATACAAGTTAGTTAATTGGCTAATTTATCTTCCCGAGAGAGAAAATTAGCTTACGTCCAGCTGTGGGCTACTGCAGCTACTAGAACTAACTTATTTAGGGTTACTGTGCAGCTCCCTCTGATGTACTTCAGTCTGTGATGCAGCCATACCTAATGCTAGGATTATTCCAGTTCAGCATGAGGAAAAATATCTTTGTTGTAACAGGATAACCACTGATGCCTTACAGCTCTTGCCGTTTGAGTTGTTTGTTTATAGAGGATGGCAATGCATGGAAGTTGCTAGTTGCTAGAATGATTGTCAGATGTATTCAGCATTATCCCTTTATATTTTCTGAGTTGTATTCCCCTTTTTCTCATTGTTCTCTTTCCACTTCACAGATGAAATGTTATGTGAGTTACAAGAGGTACCTCAAATAAGAAAATACCAAGTTTATGTAATTTGACCCCTGGCTGTTGCCATTTCTCTAATTCAAGTATTTATAGTCTAGGGGCATCTCCATACACTTTTGGCAACATGAAAATTAAATGGCAGAGACACAAATAAAACAAAATACACCTAACATGACAGCATTATAAAGTTGAATACTCAGTGAACCCAAAGTACGTTTCCCAGGTTTTAGAAAGATGGGCACCTTACAATGGAAAATTTACATCTTGAAGAGCTTTGATAATGGAGTCACACATCAATGACAGTGTATTAATGAACTGTGCTTTAAACATTAAGTTAATGGGTGACAACTCAATTCAAAGGGAAAAAAATCCTGAAGTCATTCTTCCTATTTTTATTACTGTGTGCAATGACTGCTGATAATTTTGAAGAAATGAACACTCTACTCCATTTTTAGCTGTTAACCACATTTATTAAGAACCATTAACTTAGACTGATGGAATTTTATTTCAAGAACACGACAGTGCTGATAACTTGGTTTGTCTTAGGCTTTTTTTTAGCAGACTTTTTACAGATTTCTCTTTTTCTGCTCACCCTCGTACCTATTGCATCCTCTTGGAAACTCATAATGACAATGGTTTAAACTAATGTGAAAAGGGTTTCAGAAGAATTTCTCTGACCAAATCTAGAAAGTAAGTTGTAGAATTTTTAGTGACTTTCAAAGCTACTTGACACATAGGCAACATGAAAGAATGTCTTTATTGCTGTGGTGGGTTGACCTTGGCAGAGGGCCAAACTCCCACCCAGCTTCTCACTCACTCCCCCTCTACAGGATGGGGTAGAAAATATGATGGAAAAGCTCTTGGGCTGAGAAAAAGAAAGAGAGATTTCTCATCATTTACTGTCATGGGCGAAAGACACTCAACTTCGTGAAAATTAATTTAATTTATTGCCGGTTAAAATAGATTTGGATAGTGAGAAACAAAGAAAAAAAATTAAAACAACACCTTTCCCTCTGTCTTTTCCCAGCCTCAACTTCAATCCTTCACTCCCAACTCCTCTACCTTCTGCTCACACCAAGCAGTGTGGGAGGGATGGGGAGTGGGGGTTACAGTTGGTCAGTCCATAACAGTTCCTCCCTGCAGCTTCTTCTTCTTCCTCACAATTTTCCCCTACTCCTGCATGGGCTCTCCATGGGCCGCAGTTCCTTCAGAAACACCTAACTGCTCCCTCCATGGGCTCTCCATGGGCCGCAGTTCCTTCAGAAACACCTAACTGCTCCCTCCATGGGCTGCAGAGGAATCTGTGCTCCAGAGCCTGGAGCACCTCTTTCCC
>NW_009218636.1:59792-65797 GCF_000690835.1 Fulmarus glacialis
CTCTTTCCTGCCCCCCTCCCTGGCATTTTCTTTCTTTTCTTAAACATGTTTTCCCAGAGGTGCCACTACCTTGGCTGAAGAGCTCAGCTGTGTCTGCTGGAAACAGCTGGAACCCACTATGTCCAGCACGGGGCAGCTCCAGCCTCTTCTCAATGAGACCACCTTGCAGCCCCCCTGCTGCCAACACCTTGCCATGGACACCCAATACAATTTCTTTTCATAAATTTTGCTAAAAAATGAATGCAGTTATTTATGACATTATTATTTGCTCATCGCAATAGTAAGACATTTCAGAATAAAGATATTAGGCCCCATTCCTCACTCATGCCAGCTATACCCATTTTGCCTTGCTGCTTTCAGCAGAATTGCCCTTGACCAGACTTCCCCTGAAGAAGAGGATGGTCAAGCTCCCCAGCCCTGGGCGTGCAGACCTGCGTGCCCGTCATAAAATCTTTCCCCGGTATGAATACAGTAAACTGCTTAGATTGTTCACTAACCTGTTTTAGATGATGTTATCGGTTTCTTTATGAATGTTACTGTGGTGTAACTCTTGGCAGTCATTTTTGGTCCTCACATGTGAACAGCAAAAGCAGAGCAGAAACAGATCCTTTGTTACTAAGAATCAATTTTCTGTCCTTTAATTATACAAATTTAGGACCTCTCCAATCCACTTAGGTACTAGCCCCAGCTTCAGTTTGGGGGAGGGGGAGAACAAGTGTGACAAGGAAGAAAAAATCCAGTTGATCTAGGATAACTGCTGAAGCTCTCTCTTTGTCAGGTTTTGTAGAAGGATGTCCTAATTTCCTAATCCAGGCACTTCTTTCTCCACTAAACTAGTAGGTGACTGAGGTATCTCCAGAGTGCCTCAGTCTGCTTTAGTTAGGATGTGAATTCATCTCCGCTAACTTTAGTTGCCCAAAACTACGTGTATAATGTTCATTTCTCTATGTATCTACATACCTATTACATAATATATTATATGTGTAATAAATATTTCTGAAGGATGAGACAGGATCATAAAATGAGATGGATAACTATCTGAAAGTACTTCTCTCTCTCTTCATTAACTGTAGAAGATAAAGATGATGAATCTTATCTACCGCTGAATGTATATAGAATTAATAGGAAATAATGGATGCCCCTATTACATTAAGTTCCAGTTCACCTAGTTCTCTTTGAAGATACCCAGATTCTGTCTAGCAGGTCAATTGTTGGAGAACTCACCCAAAAAGACAGGGAAATGGATTCCAAACACTCCTCAGCATGAGGGGAAAAGAGATCAAACCTGTAATTCCCTCATCCCAGAAAAGACTGTTAGGTAGCCTAGGTACCTGTGTACTCCATTAGGCTAATTGGTCACTAGTAATGAAAGACTCAAATGTTCAGGGAGGCAACAAGCAAGAGGGACTCTGAATTTTGCATAATGGCTATAGGACAGGACAGGGACACTATGTCCTGTTTTTGTCCCAGAACACAAAACAACTTTTAACAATTAAGATGATAGTCTAATGTAATATGCACAGACATGCAAGTCTTCTGGAATTCCATTGCTGTCCCAGGTGCTCATGCCAGGCTCTCTGCATGCCTCTTTTCTCGCCCATTACCCTTCTGTAAGAAGAGGTGGTGGAATAGGAAGTGAAGTCACCTGGAACAACCATAATCTATCTGATAAACCATTCATATGCCTTGATCCGAGTTACAAAAACTAGATATTCCATTTAGACAACCAGGAAGCTACTATGGAAAAATAAGGTAATTATTACCACCCAACATCACTGAGGTTTTGCCAATGTTAAACTCCTCCGTACTTAGATGTAAGGAAGAAAGACTGTGAAGGAGCTCTGGAAGGGAGTTCCTCCAGTCATTATCTCCATAGGAAAGGCACCCCTGAACACACAGGTGCTTTTACCGTGTAAATGGTCAAGGAGATTTTGAGGTAAGTACTGGACTGTTCAATATCTTTAAGTACTTAGACACTTCTGAAGAGTACATAATCTGAATCTGTTTGAGATGTAGTTTGTATTTATGTGTAATGCATCCTATCCAAAGCATCAAAAGAGAAAAAAACAAAACCATTATGACGATTGTTTTTGAAAGAATTTTTGCCATTTGGAAAAATTAGTTATCCTTAATAATTATGATCAAGTAATTCATAAGAACATAGCACTCAGTAAAATTTTATAATAAGACAAAAACTGATACATACTTTGAGATAGTTGTTTTGGTTTTCACTTTTTAAGAGTCATCACTTAATTTGTAACCAAAAGAAAAGTACAGTGGCTCAAGTTAGACCAAAGAAGTCTAGGCCACAAAGGTTGGGATTAGCTGCCTAAACTGAATTTGTGGTAGAATAAAAATAAACACTTTCAGTCTTGGAGCAATATCAATGCAAGTTTAACTTTCTGGAACATCTATCTGATTTTAACTATATTATCTAATGTTCTCCTGTGTACCGATAGACCCTGAAAATCTTTTCTTTATGACACACGTTTATGCAGCACTACTGCTTATTCCACGTTAGTTCTCAGTTCTACCATCTTTATTGAATAATATGCCTGTAGCTGTTCTAGGTTTTTTTGTTTGTTTGTTTGTTACTAATTGTGGTGTCCTTAGCCCTGATGATCATTATTTTTTCTTTATGTTCTTAGGTTTCTTTTTATATTTTTTCTGTATTTCTTCTCATTTACCTTCCAAGTTGTTTTGATTACAATTTTCCTTTTTTTTTGCAGTAATACATTACTTTTTGATTTATAACAGATGTTTTTACTTAGCCACTGAATGGGCATTTAGTCAAAGTTGTCTTCTTCCTTTATTACCTTTCCAAACAGCCATCTAATTGGTTCTTCCTATAGGGGCCAAATTTTTCTTGAATTTTCTATCTTAATTTTCAACTGTAATTAATTTCACTTATAAAATTTCTTTTGGGTCTAATTAGCTCTTTTAAACTACAGGTTAAAGATAAAGTATTTCTATTTTCCAAGTTCCTATTTTCAACCTGTTGTAAACAATGAAAATTAATCTTAAATGTTTGAAGAGCATATACAATCCCACACATATAGTATTCAGTTTGAGATCAAAACACATCTTCAGATGGATTTAAATGCATAGAAAAGCATGCCATAACTGCCTTAAGTAGGCCAGAAGGTAGCTTGCATATATGGGCTTTCTTAAACCAGAGTTATAATGCACATAAATTACATATTAAAACATCCACAAATTAGTAAAGTGATGTTTCCTATACAAAATATGTTATAAAAATACCTTGCTGTTTTGGATCTCTGTCTGTAAGATACTACTGAAAATGCAGACCTATAAAGAATAAAAATGCATTTTACCCAATTCACAAGCTATACAATAGACTCATTATGAACTATTTTGTTATTGATGCTTTTCTTGTCTTCGATTTTCTGACCGATCTATTGCAAATGCCTTGTGTCATTTTGTTCCTCCGTCACATCATGTTAGGAGTCAACATAACACAACATGACTGATTCAACTGAAAACGTTAAAAAGATAATGTTAGTGAAAAGTGTGGTTAAAGAAACTGTGGTTTGGTTTAGAAAACTATTCAGTTACAGAGGTTTCTTTTGCTATCTTTTGTTATCTCAATCCACATAACAACCCCGTGGTGTTGCAGGATGATAATATTTTTGCATTCATCTATCACATTGTAGGCTCATGATTTGACCAAGCTAGAAAGAGAAACCCTGGAAAAATGTATTTCTGTACTAAAACCTGTACCACTTTTTTCTATTAACAGTCTATGTGCTATTTATTCTCTGATATAAACTATCTTATGTATCGACACACACGGAGGAAATCAGGTTTTAGCCACATATAAATATTAGTGTTAGGAAATTTTTAGATTAAGTAAGTGATTCAGTTGTTTATCATACATTCTGTAGATAAGTGGTTTGAATTATGAAAAGAATCCTATTGACATAAATATTTTTCCCAATAATTTCATACAGATTGATCATCATCTAAAAGCGTTATACCAGATTCTTGTAGCTGAGGGGTGAAAGTATTTAAAAGCTATATATCAGAACTGCATAGACATTTGTGCCATCGCACATTGTAGCAATTGCAAATACAGTGACAAAGTTAATTTGTTATGTATATTACAATACATGATGAGATCCCCATTGCTGAATAACTTGTCAGAAATAAAATTCGTCCTAGGAAGCAGAGGCAAAACTGATAATACCTGAAAGTCTCATTAGCTGCTGAAGCCCAATATTCAATGCCACTAATGTTCATAATTCCCAGTTCACCTGCTGTTTAGCCTTGTAGCTACCTAAAGACTTCAACTGTTTAAGGACATAACAATTTTAAGAGTACGTTCAAGCCTACTGTTAAGATCAAATTGTCCTGACACCCACATTTTAAACCTGAACACTTCTATTTTGGGATACATAGAGCATGGGTATGCTTAAAATTGCCTCTTCCCTCACTTTTAAACCCAATAGCCAGATCTTAGAGCACTGTTAGGGGGGCAGAAGCTCCCAGATCTCTATGATTTATGAAACAGACACAAACTTGTATGTCTTATCCTTTCGGTGAATGCCTTAAGCACTGGATATTTGCTGTAGGTCTTTCTCTGGCTAATTCAGTTGCATTAGTTGTCATGTGTTTCAGTGTTGACTTGATCACAGACAGAGTGAGAATTGTTCTATGGCTAGGTAGTACATGCTCGACCTGAGAGACCCAGGATACAGTGATTTTCTGTGGGGTGTTATTATGGTTTCCATGATTTTTAGCTCACAAGAAACAAGCCTTCTTCATGCCTAATATATAGGCTAACATAAGCATTCCCATAACTCAGGATTCTCAATCATCCCTGAGAATTTAGGCCCACATTTACAAAGTATTTAGGCTTTATCATTTTGAGTGTTGTAGCACTGGCTCCAGGAAGGGAATTCACAAACCTGAACTAATTTCTTTCATTTCCTAAGCAACACAGGGGAAAATTCACCATCTATGAAGCCTCATTTCCTAGGATTGAAGTTTGCATGTGGCAATGCCTAGACCAGCCAAGAGTGCCTGACAGACCTTCTTTACCTCTTGCACCTGTGATAAATGGCTGTATGAATCTGAGATTTCAGTCCCAGCTGCCTTCCTGGGTGGAGGTGCTTGTGGTAGGCTGAGCAGGGAGCTGGCCATGGTGCTTCCCTTCACACTCACCCCCAAGTCAGAGGTGTGTTAAATTCCTTCCTTACCAAGAGGGAGTTCAAACCCATATTTCTCTACCTTCCAGGGTAGCATGCTGATCAGTGCTGGGGCTCTCTCACTAAGCTATTGAACTATCAGTGGTTATGGCAATTTTCTGAGATGCAAAAAGCAGTGAATTCTTATGCTCAGGAAGATGGGTCCATGTCTTCTCTATTCTTGGGATCTCAAATCAACACGAGGCTACTGTAAAAAGCAAACTATTTCCTATTATATCAGACAGGTACCTAAGCTCGGGCTGTAGGCATTTAGGGTTGTTCAGCATCTAACTATTACATGATTTTTTTTCACACAATATAGGTACTTAAATTATAGCAAAGTCTTTCCAGTTGCAAACACTTCAATACTATTGTTAGCACTGTTTGCCAGCACTAAGGACAGCTGGCAGTATTAAAATCTTTCCCCCTTCAAAACAAGGGAACTGCCTCAAAATGCCGTATAGTGAATGGATCCCTTAACTCTTAACTGGCACATGTTAACCTTCAAGCCACAAGAAATTATTGGGAAAATACCTGATACAGAACAACACGAAGCCTGGGACAGTGGTATAAATTTAACAGTACAGGCAAACCAAGTCTGGACATTCAGGTATGCTCTCAGGTGCTGCCTGATTCACTGCTTGCTATGGGCATTGCCCTTGTAAATCTGAGACAGGATTTAGAGCCAGAAGCAAGCAAGATAAAGGAGGAACAGAAAGTAACACCAGAGCAGCACTAAAGAGAATAAAATCAGAACTCCTGAGTTACTGGCAGTGTCCTAAAACAAGCAGTACACTC
>NW_009218636.1:65828-88677 GCF_000690835.1 Fulmarus glacialis
CTAGTTGTCAATGCCTGAATGAAATTACCACGATTATACAGCAACTTGAGGTAAATCATTGGGATTTTCAGGTACACAACAACTTTCGTGTTAATGATACACAACCTAAATCCTTTTAAAATGTCAAACCTGTTTTAGCTTGTGATGGAAGAATTGTATACTGGTTATAAATTATCCCTGATTATCTGAGTGGGAAATCTATGTGGTGAGAGACTAAAATAATCATGGTTAGTTCTTCAGTGCCTTTAAATACGAGGCTGTCTAAAATTAGTACTTCAAAGAGTATGAACATAATTAAATATTCTTTTTCTTTAGACAAATAGGAATAGAATAGAGAGCATTAAAGCAGGAATATATATGTATATATTAATCTGTATTAATATAGTGAACATTGTGACGCTAATGCTTAATGTGATCAAAGCTAAAAATGACTTCCAGCAGTTTAAAAGGACTGTATTAATAGTTTTCTAAATTACTTGCAGTATGTGCAATTGTGGAAAACAAATTAATACCCTGTAGTGAAGCCTTGCCTATACAGCAAGGACATTCATTAATTTCTCCATTAGAAGATTTACTTGGCATTTCAATAGATCTGGAAACGTGTTGTAGCATTGAAACAAAGGTGGTAGTAAAAACGTTTTGAAATAACCTATTTCTTCTACGAGAGGGTATACTAGCTGAAGCTGAAAAAATAAAAATAAAAAGTAAATGGATGTTGAAAAGTAGTTTGGAATGAACAGAAACAGAATTTATTTTAGTTAAAGTTTCTTGGCTAAGGTGAGAAAATAATGAGGAGACCAATTACTGTCAAGTGTCATGACCATTGTAAAGCCTATGAAATCCAATGTTGATTTTTAACCTTACACCCTTAAATCAATTTAATCTTCTAAATGCTAAATGGGGCCTGACCTTCCCACTGACTTCAGTGAGTTTCAGAGACTATAAAATGAATTTACAAGTTTCTATTTGATTGATTCTGTGACATCTTTATGTTGGTTTAAGTATATTGGTGCCACTTATCCAGTAATAGTGCAGCAGGAGAAGAGGACATAGAGAATAAATAAAGTTTTTTGAGTTCTGAAGAGGTGACTTACTGCTAATCAAGCCATGCTTGACCTAATTCCTGTTATTTTCTCTGCTACTGATGATCAGACTGGAGTAAGAATAGATGGGGAACAGTTGACATTTCACATATTTCTTAGGTTTGAGTCTAATCAATTGCTAAAATTATTTCTGGGTTTACTTCAGCAGAAAACAGATGGAAGAAGTTCTGTATTAATAAAGTCAAGGAAGCATACTTACAAGGTAAAAATCTTACTAACCATATGTTTTCCTCATGTTGCTTTGAAGAATATGTTTGGCAGATATTACAGATATTTTCTTGAGAGACATTCCAGAAGACACTCCTCTTAGCTGCTTTTCATAATCCAAACCCCAAACAAATTGATTTACATACTAAATAAAGAAGCTATTCAACAATATGGTATTCCATCAATTAGTAAACACTTACATCTCTTCAGGTCACGGCACCTGAACAAATATCATGTAAAAATTCTTAAATGCCTTTTCAGAACATGGTCATCAGAGAGTCTAACAGCAATTCAATCCAACAAATTGAAAACCTCACAGGGCTTTGTTGGTGGTTAAACACTGGAACAAGTTGCCCAGAGAGCTGATGAAATTTCCATCCTTGGAGACATTCAAGTCTTTACTAGAAGTGGCCTTGAGCAACCTGATCTAGTCAGACCTGTTTTGAGCAGGGGGTATAGGACTAGATGATCTCTGAAGGTCCCTTCCTGATTAAATTATGGGGTTTTTTTAATGGTTCTAACATAACTCTAAAGACCTAGAATAGGATTGTAAAGTATGAAGTACATGTAGAAGTTTTGCGGGACCATGAAGGATAGTGAGAGGAAACACATGTCCTGAAGGTTAAAGAAACTTCTAGGAACACTGCATGTCATGTTATGCTATTTGAGGCAGTCCAGAAGACCAAATAAAAAAACCTTGTTGGCTGTGATCGAGTTAAACTTTAGTTTAGTTAATTTAATCTGGTTATACAGGTATTATTCTTCTGTAACATTGACCATTAAAGAAGACTTGTTTTCTGTTTTACTGTTGTTGTGGAATAGCATTATCAAGATATTTTTTAATTACAGCCTACTTAAATCAACAATTGTTGATAAAAATTTCTGAATATGGTGCTGATATTAGTCTTCTTGGTATATGGTTTGTAATTTCTTTATGTCCTTATTTATTCAATTTCATTTAACTTACATGTGACAGAAAAAAAGGCTTTTTTCTGTGATACTCAGAAACAGAATTCCTTAAAATGATAATCTAACGTATACTGTAACGTCTCACTGCAAGTTATGACTTAAGCAATACGAAGAATTATTCAAGAACGTAATCTTAGATTTCATCATTTATCCGTGATACTGGATTCAAATTTGCCTCTACTATTCTTAGTATATGTTTCTATTTGGGAAGATGCATGGTCTTCTATGCTATCAACATCTCTTTTTCTAATACACAGCATGGTTGTGTATTAGTCCCCAAAAGTAAGTAATTAATTAAGGACTCCTTAATTTATCCCTTTCTCTGCCTTATAGATTTTTTAAGTTTAGTTGGTTTGGCAGATAGATGTCATACACTACACTGTTACACTTGCTATACTGCTAGTAGTATTTATTAATGGAAGAATGCTGAGTAAGAAATACAGTTTAATGAACATCATTAACAATGTAAAAAATGGTTTTTTTTAAACTGAGACAGGTTTCTTCAAGCTGGTTCATCCAGAGTAGTGACCTGTGGTGAATAGTTTGGTGTGATATTTTAGCTATTGGCACCAGAGAGTGATAAGCAATAGCAAAGGAGCCAGTCTGCGGGAGAGGCGAACCACTGTATGAACACAGGTGGGATTCCTAAACCAAATGCTACTCCCAGTTTGTTCCTTCCTGCTACTCGTAGAATGATTTTGGCTATTGTAAGACTATATAACATGACTCAGTAATCCATTCCTGATGCTTTGGAAAGTGCTCACTTTCTGAAGTCTTAAAAACAAAGCCAAACAAGCAGAACTACTTTTACTTCTTAAAACCAGCCAGTCTTTTCTTAAGACTTCTGGTTAATTAAAAAGACTGATTAATCATAATTGAAGAATGACTATTCTTCTGACTTTAAAACCTCTGTCTGAGTTTTTAATAATTAAAGTGTTGAAGTAAGAGAACACTTTCCTCAGCTTTTCTTGCTTCTCTTTGCCTTCAACTTTTTTCACAGTCATAGAAGGGAGCTGTCCACAAAACTGACATGATAGAGGAATACAGTGTATTTAAGGAAAATAGTAAGATTTCTTAACATTGAGATGTCATTTTTTTTCCAAGTACCAGAGAGTGCAAAAAGAACAAGACTTATTTCTTGACCAGAGTAGCTATTCTACTGAAATTCCAAGAGGAATTGTAAGGACAACTGAGACTACAGACTTTTAAGGAAAAATAACTTCCTCCAGGGAGCAGGATCAATTGTTCTTCACATTGGCTAAAGACTTCAATGCAGTGTGTGGGCAGACAGTAATTTCACAGAAAATTTTGAAAGAGTGATAGATTCCCGGGTCTAAGTTACGGTCCCATGGAATTACTAAACCTTTCATTACAGTTTCAAACAGCATATCGTTAGGAAATTTCCTGGCAAGACAATCTTTAACCTTCATCAGTGCAGGCTTTCTCTATTTCTATCTTTCTTTCTTTCACAAGCTTTCTGTCTGTAATGAAGTTGAACACTTTCAACATTGCCAAAACTGACCTGTGAATTATAGAGTGTTTGAAGAATTATAGAACATATATTTTTATAAAAAGGAGGAGGATGTTGAGGTAATCATCTGTTCAGCTCTATTAAGCTTCTATTTTTCATGCACCTTAGCTTACCAAAGACTTTATTGCTAAAAATATAGCTAATTCCAATTACCATGGTTTCATGGAAATGAAGTTTTTTCAAACAAATGTGTTACTTTTTTAAACAAAATTATAGGTCCACTTGGTAAAGGCTGCTAGGCTGATAGTGCATACTTCAAGTCTTTATCACATGAAATTTTGATTTGAGAGCTTGCATTGTCTGGAATGAAGTAAGTACACATCAAACAGAAAAATTACTCTGTCAGACTTCATAAAGTAATAGTAAATGGCTAGACATTCTCTAGTGGGACTCATTTCTAACAGGTCTTCCTTGGTTTGATTCTGTTTAAAATCCATATCAACAGTCTTATAAGGCCTCAAAAATAAAACAAAGACTAGAAGACAAGGCTCACAGTTTAAGGAGTTCAATCTACTCAATTTATTAAAGAGAAAACTGAGACATGATTTGACTGATAGTTATATATACTTAGAGTTTTAAGAAAGATCTGAGGGAAAGGAGCTTTTCAGTCTTGCAGGAAAGGAAAAATAAGATGCTGTGAATGAATACTGGAGTTAGACAAATTCAGCTTTGGAAGTAATTAATGTGGTGTAATTGAAGATTAGAACAGCTACTATGAGAAATTCTGAAAGCCTATGCACATAGGAGATGAGACTGGATGATCACAGTAGGACATTATATACTTGAAATCTATGCAGGTGTAGATTTTCTGATGAAATGCAACAAAAAAATTGGTGTTTTCAGAATATACTGCATATGGTATATGGTATATTGTATGTGAAAACTACAATGTATTTCTTAATAACAATGTTTATTTGAGATTAAAGAGAGACAGTTATGTAATATCCTAGGACTGGCTACACATACTAATTATTCTATTTGTAATACTTATGAATATTTCTTAAATGTTGTCCATCCACTTCCTTGTAGATGTTCCATATCAGTAGTACTGACATTTCTATGCTTCAGGTTACATATTGTCTTCTGACTTTATTTCCGAGATGATGTAGCTTAGCTACATTATATGGTTTGCATTATAATGGTCTTCAAATCTTGGAAAATACAGCAGAATTTTAATTCTTTCCTAAATAGGAAGTGAGGTGCATGATGCAAACCAAATGGTATAGCCTTGCCTGCCACTCCAAAAAAAGCCTTCAAACTATCAGTTGAAATGGCGTAGTCACTCAGCTCTGCCTTGTTCTTTCTCCAAGGGAGGTTGTCTCCCACTTAGATCTCCTGGCATATAAGTACATGTCTTAGATTGGGTAGTGTGTGAGGGAGAGACACTCCATCACAGACTTCCCTGAAACTCTCCCCAGAACACATCATGGTGGACCAGCTATTTTTAAAATTGTGGCCTCTCCCATTAGCTAGCATAGATCCCAGAGGGCGATCTATCATCTGAGCAGATCATCTCCTTTTTTTTTTCTGATCACCTCCAGAATCCAGATGCTTATGTCTTTTGAACTCCCTTGGATTTTGACTGGCTTGGCTCTGAGCTGATTGAATACATGGTATCTGCAAGACTTTTCTTTGCTTTTTTGTTTGTTTTGGAAAACTTATGAGGTTTCTGAAACATCAAGAATGCATCATAGAAAGCACATGGCATTTTCAAAACTAGTGGACAGCCCTACCTAAGTTTTTCTGCTGTGCATGCTGCATGTACATGCAGGGACATATGATGTATTCTAGCTCAGTGCTGAGCAACCTCTACACTTTGAAGAAGGATTTCTTGCCTTTTTTTGGTTGAAAAAAGCAAAAGCAAACAACACTGCAGAATAAAATATCTTTTTTATTGCTGTAATCCACTTACAAGGAAAGGCAAAATAATTCCCTAAAAAAAAATCTCTACAAAATAGACAAAAAAACCCCAAAGGCACAGTACCTCCTCAGTTTATAAATTTAAAAATGAAAACACAGAGGCATATCTGGATTCTCAGGAGAATGATAATTGCCAATAGAAATTTTATATAAGGATTTTTAACTAGGTACTTTTTATGAAGATACTGCTATGCACTTTACTGATAATTTTTTATCTACTTACATTGCACAGAATACACAAAAGATATTGCAAAGATATGGACAAACTGTTGTTGCAGTAAATATAGTTGAGGTGTGTGAAAAACATGTTTCTACAACCACAATATTTGAATAATTCCTTTGGCGACTGCCAGAGAAGGAGCTGGAACTGGGGAACTTTCTGTAAGCGCACTGGGACTGGTATGTCAGATTCATGTCATTCTCCAAGCTTTGCAGAGAAGACAGTAGTGGAAAGAGCTGTTCATTTGCACCTAAATTTACAATGACAAGCAAGCATTAAGGTGGACAGCCTGCTTTGTATAAAGAACTGTTTTCACAGTGGCAGCATTACTTTTTTTTCTGAGACATTAACCCTTTCTTTGAGGATAAAAATAAATAATTGCTGATGTGTTTGCTTCTTCCTGAGTGTTCCCTAACTACCGGAAAAGCAGTTTTTCTTCTCATATGATCCAAACCCATGCTCTGCATCAACACACATTGCAATGCATTGCTGTTTCCACAAAAGCACAGGATTTGCAAAGGTTGGCAGAAAGCATTACATTTGGGAGAGCAGAGCATCTCACTACTCTGTAGCTCAGGAAACAATCTGCCCTTCTCCACTTTCTCCTGAGCAGCTGCAAGTCTGACTACCTCAGGCTTGGTTTTATGACTTGACCTTTGGACAAATACCACAGGTCCCTCCATACAACCATAGCAGGCCAATATCTTCCTTCATCACAGAGAAGAACTGAGCATAGTCAGAACTAGAAGGATGTAGGTACGGAATGAACACCAGGCACCAGCGCTTCTTGGTTGGGAATTACAGCCTGCGCAATGCAGTTCCTGTACATGATCTGATGTGGCTTGGAGTGTGCAACCATGAGACCACAGTAGTATGTATTTCCTAAGATACTGTGCTTATGTGGCTCATGTGGTAAAGAAATGCCTATGAATACACAAAATACAGCTTTAAAAGAAATCTCCTTTTTATTTGGAAAAATGTTCTGTGGTGAGCTGGAAATGTCCACTAAAACCACATAAACATCTGTGGTTTAACTTTCAAAACAGTTTTCAAGAAAAATTGTGTTTCCTACAGAGGTATAAACTCCTGTTTATACAAATGAGAACAGAGTATTTTTGAGAATTTCATGTGCAAATATTTTATTGACTTGGAAGCATTGCAGTGTAGTTCTCTCCTGGATGTTATATTGCATTTCAGCTCTATGTTTAGTACTCTCAGAGGGTTTGATTATGCAAGAGGATAGACATTCTCTCATCCTGGTGCTTTTCATAGGAGTTAAGAGTACTTAGAACTTTCCAGGACTGAGTGATTTAGAAACACTCAAGATTTCCTAATGTTTTGTCTTACTGTATATGGCATTTATTTTTATAGCCATAGAATTGACTATTCTAAAATATACTGATTCTCTTCCCAGTGTTTACTAGCTACATCAGGAAGATAAGCACCATGGAGAGAGAATATTTTTAAAGATAAAAACAGTAGTAACACAGAAAGAAACAGATATAAATTCCTTTAATAAATGTAGGTTGGAAACTAAAAGAAAGTCATGAAAGCATAGAGGGTATGGTGCAATTAACTATGATCTGATGTAATAAAAGAAATAACTCATTTTTAGATTAAACCTTCATCTTTATAAAGCTTATTAAAATCTATAGGTACTTATAATAACTGGAACTGGAGTCAGTGACCCTGAAACTTACTTGTCTGGGTCCTTTTCAGTCTCACAGAAATATCTAAAACATTCCCAAGAGAAACATAGTCTTATTGTGTGGCAAGTGATGCTGCTTATGTCAATGAAAAAAAGATAAATCAACTTTCTTTAAAGATAAATCTTTTTCTTGTTATATGCATGAACTGATTCCTCTACAAAGCTACAATAAATATGTTGCCAGAAATAGATTTTTTACAATCATTGTTTTATTTATTATATTGAATGGTATCATAGCTTTGTTACAAGCTTGATCCAAAGTGAAATAAAATGGTAGAATTTTCACTGATTTTGGTGGGCTCTTCTTTCTTTGCTAAGAAACTTGATAGCCTGTGAGCATGTGCCATCTGTACCCTTCACAAGGCTTGTACCTCAGAGAGTATTTAAATGCAGAATAGTTTATTTCTTACTCCAAATTTTCAAAGTAACCTTACAGTGCCTCTAAGGATTGCCTTGCAAGTGAAATACAGATTCTAAAATGACTAGCAGGTGCAAAATGAATTCTATTAACTGTGATTTGTAATGAAGCCTATATGACTAATTCTCCTTTAATAGCTTGTACTGGACTCAAAGATTCTCAGAGAAATTTGAGACGATGTTTACCCACCGGTGCCAGCTTTCACGATACTGCTTTTGTTGTTCTTTGCCAATGTTGACCAAGCTGCTAGACTGGATGTGGAAGGGATTTTAATCTTCTCCATCTGTGTGACTGGAGTTTAATCTTACGGCTTTTCTTGGGTGCTCTAAAACATGGTATGTTCAGGAAGGATGTACTGGAAGCCAACAAAAAGAAAAAATGAAAGAACACCACCCCCCTTCCCCACCTCACCGCAATGCCAAATTCTTAGAAATGATCATGAGGAAAATCCTGTGGAATGGAAGATACCCCAAACATGCCGGCCACTGCCCAACAACTAGTAGTCTGACACCCACCCCACAGAATATACTCTGTAGAAATTCAAGATTTTGGCATTTGCCAGAATGATGGCTCACACACAATTACGTTAAGGGTGAAGTTCAATATAGATAACTCCACAGAATAACCCAAATATACCGAAAAATTTTACTGTCTCAGAAGCATTAAAAAAAAAAAATTGTTAAAAAATTAGTGCTGGTGGTAAACAAAATGCTTCCCAAGAATGATTCAGATATAAATTTTAGCAGCCTTCATTACAAGAGAATTTTGAATAACTGCACCTTTATTCAAATCTGTATTCTTTTTCTGCTGTTCCTTCTGGTTTATGCAGTCTACCAAAACTCAGTCATAAAAATGGTGACATTTCAGCTCATGCTTAAAGGAACATGAAATGTTGAAAATCAAACAGTTTCCTTGTCTTTGTATGATTAGATCTGTTTCCTAATTTTATTGACTTAATATAACATTTCACATATAAGCAATATCCATTTTATGTATTTAAACCAGTTATTCAAAATAGACTATATATTTCCATTAAATAAAATAAAAGCAATGAATGTTGCATAGCTTGGCAATCATAAATGAAGCATTTTGCTATGAATTTCTGCTACTAAATATTGCAAACCTGATTAATTGCAACTTAAGCTAGGTGACTTCCTTATATTGAATAATTTGGCTTTAGGTGTACTAAAGCAACTATTTCTTTCGGTTTTTACTTTTCTACTTTTCTTACTTCTTTTCATGTCTTGTTTGAGAAGGAATATGACAGTGAAAAAAAGTGCAGGCCATCAAAAAAAAAAAATCTAGCAGAAGAAGTTATGCATACAGGGAACTCCTTTGTTACTTCATGTGTTTATGGAAATAATTACTTTTTGAAATAGGCTATCCGTTTCCTGGAATAATTTTTCTTTTCCGGCATATTTGCTTTGATGAAATTTTCACTGGGCACCTCTCCCAAGTGTAGGATGGAGCTATAGAGCAAAATCAAAAATAGATGCCAGTAGTGTGAGAAAAGGATCTTTATGTGTCAACCAGCAACATTCTGGTTGAAATCTTCCCTTAGGCTGTGTAGGAGACTTGAACCTTGGTTTTCAGTGTACAGATGCACAATCTTTATTAGCAGCTGATCTCATTAGATCTAGTCTACTGTATCAAAACAGTCAAACAGTCATGGATGTGGAAAATGAACACAGCTAGGAATGCCAGCCATTATAGTAAGATGTGTAAACTTCTCTGTTGAAATGGACATGTCAGGGATTGGATCTTGTGTCTGCTACATGAACATTTTAAAACTACTGGCTGTTTTGGGATGGAGTACTTCCCCTTCTCTCCCCCCCACCATGAAAAATTAAAACAAAAAAATCTTGCTGTATTGTTAGTATAGGATGAATACAAATTCTGGATATCTTGAAATATTTTATGTATTAGGAAAACTGTTACCCAATTAGCTGTAGAAGTCCGAATGTATGAATGAAAACAGTCTCTCCAAGGGAATTGCACTGCAAAATATCAAGCATAATTTTTCAGAACTTTAGGTAATGTAAGGTTGATATATATGTACATAAAACAGAAATTTAAAATTGAAGCATGTCTAAAACTCCATTTGATTGTTTGACTGTTACCATGGTGGAATAGTTCTCTTCAGAAAACTGACTGCAAAAGATCAAAGATAAATAAGAATAATGATAAGCATTAGGGGACTTAGCAATATTTTATGTATGGACACTTCCTCAGGCCAGTTTCTTAAATTTCTCTTTGAAGAGCTACGCTAGCTAACAGAGGTCTTTCTGACTCCTTGTCCTGGTTTCAGCTGGGATGGAGCTGATTTTCTTCCTATTAACTGGTATAGTGCTGTGTTTTGGATGTAGTATGAGAATAGTGTTGATCACACACTGATGTTTTAGTTGTTGCTAAGTAATGTTTACGCTAGTCAAGGACTTTTCATCTTCCCGTGCCCTGCCAGGTGCGTGGGGGTCTGGGAGAGAGTGTGGCCAGGACGGCTGGCCCAGCTGGCCAATGGGCTATTCCATACCATATGACGTCATGCTCAGCATATAAGGCTGGGCAAAGAAGGAGGAGGGGGGGGACGTTCGGGGTGATGACGTTTGTCTTCCCAAGTAACCGTTACGCATGATGGAGCCCTGCTTTCCTGGAGACGGCTGAACACCTGCCTGCCGATGGGAAGGAGTGAATGAATTCCTTGGTTCACTTTGCTTGCGTGCGTGGCTTTTGCTTTACCTATTAAACTGTCTTTATCTCAACCCACGAGTTTTCTCACTTTTACCCTTCTGATTCTCTCCCCCATCCCACCCGGGGGGAGTGAGCGAGCGGCTGCGTGGTGCTCAGTGGCCGTCTGGAGTTAAACCACGACACTCCTCCATGCAAGCTACAGGCAGATGACAGAGGAAATCACTGCTGGACAAAAAGGACTGCCTCTGTTCACTCTAAACTCTTATATTTCAAAATAAATTTGTTCAGGATGGTTAAGAATGAAAACAAATCAATTTAAGGTTCCTAGCAAATCAGAAAACTGATAAAAATAATCTAAGTATTTTAAAACCACTGAGAATGTAAAAAAAGAATAACATGGTTTTGATAGTAATGTTTCTAAAAGAAATCATAAAATTAGAGGAAAATTTGAAGCAAGATATGACCTCTAAACCAGAAAATAAAAATACTAAATATGGCTAATCTGAATTTTTAACAATTTCAAATGTATTAATTTAATATGTGGATGTTGAGGAATCCACCTTTTTCAGTGAAAATAAATTTTTCTGGAAAAGTTGTTACAGTGACATTCTCATATCATTAACCATAGCAACATCTGAGGTTGCCTTGCTCAGGTGGATTCTGATATAGAGCAACACTACAAGTACTTGCGCAAACACAGAAATGACTACATGAAGTCTCCTTACACTGTTTTGCAACAACCAGGGGTGCACAGTTAGGAATCTGGCTTTGCTTTCATTTCCAGATTTCTTGATAATACCTAACATTGAAAATTTGTGAGAAATAATTCTGTATCTTTAATATTAAAGAGAAATAATTTGTATTCAAAAATCTGAATTTACTGGATCAAACAAATTAGCCTGGCGTAATGAAGGGTGCTCAAGCTGCTTAAAACTTGAAACTGCTGTAGAAAGGAAAATTTGTTATGGGGAGACATACACATGACTCTCTTACAGTATGGAAACTTTTCTGAGGAAAGCATTTTACTTTTATTTTCAGCATTATCAGCTTCGGATATTACTTTTGTTTAAGACAGAAAAGAATTATTTTCAAATGCACTGTTTCTCCTGATAAAGGAGCCTATTTCTTTTGCCTAGGGCTTACAGATGCTCAACATAAGTTGCAGGACTTCATGATCTTGCAAGAAGACATGGATACATGAGTCAGCTCTTAATTCTATAGTTAATGCAATGTAGGAAAGTGGCCTAAAGCTCTCTTTGGATGACTAACATTCGGTAATCCTTTCAGCATGATACTACCACAACTACTGACAACCTAAAAGGCTGAAATGAGACTTGATTTAGACATAAAGCTGAAGCATTGCAAAAATGTATCTTTCCTGGCAACTTGGTTTCTGATTCCTGATGAGGAGCTACAGAAACAAAAGATAGTCTCTTCCACTGAATGAATTTGGTGATTTTAACACACAGAATTCCACATGTCCACCTTGATAAAGGGATTATGCTTTTTTCTTGTTGTCTGGGATCATGACAGCTGCTCATTTGCTTTCAAGTCATGACAGCAAAGAGAAAACTCTAAAATTCTTTCTCTCATTTCTTTTGGGAAAGATTATAGTCTTAACACACTATTCCTCTTTTTATGATTCAGTGAAGAGAATGCAATAATTGGAGTATATGATTTTTAAAATGCTATTTAAAAGAATAATGGACAAATAAAATATTCAAATTTATACAGTGCCCTGGCTAATAGTAGTTTTGTTAAAGAAATTGTGTTCTTTGATTCCCAAAACAGTGCTTACTTACAGCATATGAGTCAAAAGGACCATATTCTGCTTGTGCCTAGCAATAAAACACATGATAGAAGATGGACCATAATGTTTATTACTGCTACTGCTTTTTAATTGCAGCTCTATCGACCTTGGACTCAGAACTGAACTGAAACACTTTTGATTTATCTCTAATTGCAGCAAATAACTGATAAACCCAAATGTGGCTGTACATTTTGTACGATTTTCATCGCTTTTCCTTACATTTCACATCTTCCACTTTTTTTAATTTAGAGAATCAGCTGATTTTCCATCTGACTTCTACCTTTCTTAATCATATATTTTTCAGCAGATTTAACTTAGAATGCATGTAAGAGTGTATCTGCCCAGAATTTCTCCTCCATTTTGCAACTTACAATGACCTGCAGTTATCTTCTGTGACCTGTGACCACCTGGTTTTCTGTCTTTTGAAATTTTCTCATGTAACTACTTGGTGATTTGGTCACAGATCTATGTTAGCATTGGCAACCTGATTGTTCTGAATTGCTTTTATACCATTTCCCCACTAGACTGCAAAGGAGTTATGGGGAACAGAAGCATGGTTCTCTTGCCCATTGGCACATGTGTTTCTTGCTAGTTATCACATGGAAGAATATATTGAAGTGATCCAACATGGCCAGAAGAATTAATCTGTTTGATTTCATTTATCTGTGGCATTAGTTGTCATCATCTCTATCACTACCTTCCTCTTCTGATTTTACAGAGAGAAATTCTTGCTCACATTCCTTGGACAGCTTTGAATCTGTCTCCCACAGTGTACTTTTCAGAAGTTGGAGAAATAATCTACTGTGAGCAGGACTTCCTGCAAGTAAAAGCAAATTGTTCTCTTCTGACCTAGTCCATGAGTCAAATATGGAATTCTTGATCTTGTGTACTCTCCCTTCTGTCTGGCTCAGAGAAGGTACTGATCATTACAGTATCTGCAAGCTTCGCTCTTCCTCATGTGCTCTCCATGGGCCTGCTTCTATAGGCAGATGTGACAAATGCCAGCACTTCAGGCTTCTGAGCTTTCTGTTTGATCCCATGTAAACAATTTAGCTAACTGGCATACACAGCTTATCTCTGGTTTAGCATGTGGGAAATCTTTTTTGACTGTCTTGTTTTGAGACCTGGCAAAAACTGGAGTAAGAGCTGTTCCTTCTAGTTGCACTCATAAAGCTGGTCAGTGCATTGCTGGATTTCCTGGAGCCTTCCGTCAAAGCTGTAAAGCTGTTCATGGTGACAGATTGTGCCTCCTGTTCCACAGATCTATTTAACCCCAAATGACATTCCCAAGTAATCTTGTCTTCACCCCATACCACTGAACTCTCAATAGTGTGTGCATTCATTGCTTGGTATACTCAGCAATGGCTTCCTCACAGTGTGCTCTAAGGATTGTTTTCAGCCTGCTTGTGCCTGAAGGCAAGCCTAGGAGTGTCATTCCAAGGATGTGGGCATTGGCCCTTTCTATGTGCATGTGTTCCCCTCCTGCACATGTCAATGTTCTACAAGCAAATGCAAGGATCTTCAGGCTTTGTATTAGTGCAGTTTCTAACACTCTGATAGAGTGCTATTCAATGTAATTCTGGCTTCTCTGCAGTCTTGTCATACTTAAGGACCTGGCTCCCAACCTGTAATTTTTTCATTCTCTAAAAAATTTTGTGCATATCTATAGTAGATTGAATTAGAGACTTCATGGGTTCATTAAGTTGTGGACATATCTGATCATCTTTCATCATGCAAGAGTCACTGGTAGGTTTGATATATATCATGTAGGTTTGAAAATTAAGTTTTCGCGATGTGAGAGACCATGGACAAACTTAATACCATTAGCTTGTGTCATCTTTGTATTATGATAATTAGGCACCTCTGGAAGACAGAGGAGCATAAGCACTGTTTTGCTCTGAACTCTAGTACCAAATTTTGTGCTGCCTTTTCATAATCTGACTTTAACATTTGCTTTTAGGTTTTTTATTCCAATTTTATTTGTTGTCTACTTATTCTCTGCTTCCTTACTGAGATCAAGCCTCTAGCATTTTCTCTTGACATATGCAGTATATAGTGGAGATCACGTTGTTTCTAAAGTATTGTAGGCTTGGTGACATTTATTCAACATGTCAGCCCTTCCTTTTTGTTTTCCAGCAAGTTGCACCAGGAATGGTATGTACCCTTTGGGTTTTCAGTTTTCTGAGACAGGACAGCACAACCTCTGCATAACATGTATTACTGCTTTCATATAGCGATTTACACACACAAATCCACCTCCCCTTATTCCCAGAGGTGTCATATTAAAGCTTCTCTTCTTAACAAGATAAAGAGATTTGGCTTTTCCCCCTCCTTTTTGGATTCTGTCTAGCTCGAGTGCTTTGTATAAGGGAGGGGAACAGACTCAAACCGCAGGCTGGATTAGGATGAGCTGATTACTGGTCTACAGCTGACTATTTTTCCATGTACCTGCTGGCATGGGAACCGATGCCTCTGTACCCTTCCCCCAAAGATAGAGAAGGATGGGCCTTGCCTACACCTATCTATTCACAAGACCAAAGATGTATGTAGCTATTCAAAAAGCATGAGAGATTTAACCCAGGAAAAGGGTAGTTGCTGTCCCAACATTTCTGTGTGCTCTGAGTACCGTTTTCTTCAGTTGTTCAGTCTCCTGTCTGCCACACTGTCACTCTTTCAAGAGGGCTTTGGTTCATTTTCTGTAGCAAAATGACACCAAATATACAAAAAGATTATGTTTTCCTTGAGAACCAATATCATATATTTAGCAGAGTATCTTTGTCTATCCCCGTCTTCATTTTGAAATAAGTGAACAACCCTCCCTCCCCCTCTCAGACGTTAGGATGAAACCAGCTCTTTAGAAACAATCCTTTCTTTCTCCCTGAAACCTGCCCAGGGAAATAGTAATAGTTGATATCAAGATGTATTTTCACTGCCTCTTTGAGCAGCATTTTTGTAATTGGAGATGTGAGGGGTCTATGTTGTGTATGCATAGCAAGCAGATATTTATTAAGAGTACTGTAGTGTTCTAAATGCCTCGCCTCCTTTTCAGGGCTCCAGCACTGGTTGTCATGGAAACAGAGCTGAGAACCAGCAACTGGCAGCTGAAATTGCCTTATCTGCTAGTGGCTGCGTCCATGTCTAGTCCTGCTTCCATGGAAACACATGTCAGAGCAGCAAACGCAAGGTAATGGTTTCCAAAAGCTGCCTTAAAAATAACCCTGAGCTTACTGGTTTTTTTTTTGTGATCCTCTCCCCACCAGGCCTGTTTAAGTAGAGTTCTTGAAGTCTGCAGTATTTACAAGCTTAAAATAACTAAAGGGGAAAAAAGGCGTGAAAAAAAAAGGTATCCACCCTCTTTGATTTCTTTTACTGGCATAATATGTTTTTGGGAGACTAACTGGTTAACAAACCTTGACCTGCATAGTTACATTAGCAACTGACTATCGGAGTTATCTTTGATTAATTAGGTGGCCTTTCTTATCATCGTTGTTTATGCTGGGCATTTGAGAAGCTGAGGAATAATTGGCATGGTTTAGTTGGTTAACTAGGCCTCATTAATTCTCTATTAGTACCCTGCCATGCCACCTGAACCAGAATCCCTCACAAAAAAAAAAAAAATCAGGTTCAGGTAACATTTTTAATTTTCAAAAGAACCAACTACAAAAAAGCCCAGATAATTTTCTATGCATTCCCCCCCCTTTTTTCTCAAAAATTATAATCTACCCTCTTTACAAATTTCTAGACACTTCAGCTGGCTCTAGCTCTTCCGCTTTGCAGCAGACTTGATATATATAGAAGTCAGGAGGCTGACAGTGGCTTTCTGAGAAAAGATGCTCAGTTTTGAAAAGGTTGGATGGGTTGCCGCATGTTTAGTTCAAGTACCTATTACCTTGTTGACCAGGTGTAATGTTCTGTTTCAGACAGGTAAGGGGCAATTTTTTATCCCTCACTGTCCCAGCAAATCTTCTATTTGTTGTGATTCTAGATGGCTGGAGAACAGCTAGCAGAATGTTAAATCATGCTTGAATGGAGTAAATTTGTCAGTGTTGCTTTGCTAACATCAATATCTTGTAAGACACAAGTGCTCCAGAATTCAGGCACTTCTTCTAACTTGCCATTAATCCTGAGGAAATGTTTGTGTCTCAGTAGCCCTTGCTGAAAAAAGAATATCAATAGATAGTCTTTGTTAAAAAAAAAAAAAAAAAAAAATTCCAGTTGAGATAATGGAATAAGTAGCTGTGTATCAGAGCTTGAGGTTTTTGTATAAGGTCCATGTTTTGTGTGGCAGTAAAGATACCACATCCTGAAGCCTGCATGTCAACTAATAAAAAAAAAAAAACATTTGAAACATCCAGTCCTTTTATTCTAAAGCTTTCTGTGAAAAGTCACTACCTCCTAAAACTTCTTAGAGGAATACAGTCTACCACTGATTCATGCTTTAACTTAATACCTCTCTCCCTATCTATCTGGTAGGTCTCAGATGAATTGCTGAATGTTTTGAAGCAGAGAATATAGAAAAGAAAGCTCTTTGCCTGCAGATTCCTCTGGGGCTTCCTGACCCACCGGAGGAAAGCACAGCATAATTCTGCTTTAGGTTTAGAGACAGTCAGAGTGACCTCAAATATGTAGGCAGTCAGACAGGTGTTAACTGTATGTGCACTATGTTCTGTGCTTTCCACCACTGATTAATTTTTGCCCTCTTTTTTCTTTTTAGCTGAAACAGATGTTACTATTATTCTGAAATTCTGAAAATGTAGCTCTGGCCACATATGCTGTAAGCAAACTGCATTTCATAACAAAGAGAAAAATTCAGTACCATAATTAATGGAATTTCTTTTTCTCTTCTTTTTTTCTATTTGATATAGCTCTTGTTCCACATCAGCAGTTTTATTTCATCTGGTCATTAAAATTACTGAGAACTGTCATTTCTATCTCCATTCTTTTATTTTGTCAGATGACTTTTACTGTATTTTTATTTTATTTATTTATTTATTTATTAAATCCTTGAAAGAAATGTCAAAAATGGGACTGTGCCCTAAACAGCTAAATAATATGTAGAAAATGAAATGTTTGTGCTGTTTAAAATAACTGTGACAATATCATCTTTATAACATATTTGACCTAGAGCTGATATACCACTTTTATTATACTATCTACCAGTCAGTGGCATTTTTCACTAAACTTACTTTACTCAGTATTTAGAACTTCCCTTATTTCTGTTTCTATTAAGGTAAACTAGCTTTTTCATAACTCTTACCTTTTTTTTCAGTATATTTAAGCCATGTCCGCTTATAATTTTATGCTTTTAACCTCTTTTCATAATAAAAAAAAATTTATGCAATTTCTGTGCACACTTCTGTATGTGTGTGTGTGTTCAGCAACTTTTTAACCCACTAAAAGGGAGAATAAGACATTTTTTCAAGGACAATATAAAACCATATTGAACTTAATAGGAGATTTGTAATGAAACTGCGTATGTGCCTACTTCTCTGTTTTTCCTTTCCCTCTTGTAATTTCCTAAAATTCAGTTAGAGTCTTTCTCCATCATGCTTGTCACATGCTGTGATCCTTCTCAGGCATCTGAGGGATAGCTTTCATGCTTAAAGTTTTATACAAGACTCATGAAAATCAGATTCCTTGGATACAGCCCCTGAGTTTTGTTGCACATTCCACATGCAACACTTAGGCAAATTCTTCAATGACCTGATTTGTAAGTGTGCATCTAAACTCAAATTTCAATGTATGTATTGAGAAGAGAGAGGAAAAACTCTTGAAAAATGGGATGCAGAACAATGTGCTTACACGATACTAGGCGCTTTCTCAAACTGAGGAGGAGGTTGCTCAAGGATGACAGATGAACACTGGCTGTGTAAAAACCTGAGGTTTAAGTGTGTATTGATACCAGTAGTAAAAGGGACTTTTCCAAGCATGAGTTGCTGGAGCTCCTGGGAAGTTGTTGAATATGTAATGGCAGTGAGATAATGCACAGGACAGGTCTTAATACAAAGTGATAGTTAGGTTGGAAATGAGATCAGAAAAGTTATCAGTCTTGCTTTTTTGTGTGTGTTTCCTTCCACTGCCCCTTTTTCCCCAAACTAATTTCATAGAAGCTCCTCTCAAACACATCATTTTATGAGGTGCTTAGTTGCAGAAGTCCTCTTCACCTGTCTTCACAAGTCCTCTTCTGTGCTCAGGCAACAAATGATGCCGGTCTATTGAAATTGCCCAGCTAGAAAACTTTAAAATAGAATGATATGTTTTCAGATTTGGAGGTCCCTGTTCTCCTCCTTTGAGGAAGACAAAAAAGCAAGTCATCACACAGATGACTCATTTCTTGAAGGAGCTGGGAAACAGGTAAGAAAATTGTAGTTCAACCTCTCTTCTAGCTTTTTCAAGAACAAGTAATTCAGTACATTTCTCCATACTCAGAGAAAGTTCCTGTCTCACAGGCAACCTTGGGATAAAGCAAGTACAAACACGATGATAGAAGGGGAAGGATTTGAGAGAGAGGCTGATATAATGCAGTTCAGCTGACAAAGCATGTACCAGTTTAAATCTACCTTATGTTGGTTCCCTCAGTCAGAGTATCTGTGTGTATGCCAAAGACTGATGACCGGATCAGTCTGTCTGCCTAATAGAGGCGTAGATTTTCAATAGATTACCACTCATATAGAAGTTCTCCAAACACTGCCATAGTTAACCCAAAATACTTTCAGATGTGAAGAGAGAAGTATGGAATACTCTCCCAGTAGGAGACTGGTCAGACACTTGATTCTATTTTCATAAAAATAGTTGTGTTTTTTTTTCCTTATGGAACGTGCAGTGTCTCAACTGCCTGATCCTGACACTTTTCATTTGTATTTTTCATTTTATTGAAATGAAGATGCAGCTTTCTTAAGGTAAGTTGAGAAGTGTTTGACACTAATGGGCCTGTCAAGATCTGGCTCAACACGTCAATACAATTGCTATTGGGCAAGTTAGTTGAATACTTTTTTTTTTTGAAAGAAAAATATTTTCATATCAGCTTTAAATTTTCAATGTGAATACAGCAATAAGTAATCAAGACATCTGCATGTATTGGAAGCTCATTTCAAAATCTTCCTGTAGAAATTTCATTCCCTATTCAGACTTTGATATTGCTGATTTTTCTGACTGCACATCTTTGCAGTTGAAGATACTTCTTCCAAAGCCAAAACATCACCAAAGGAATTTCTTGCCTTTTGTTACTTAATTACATTGAAATTAATATAGAGAAACTAGATATTGCATGAATGATAATAGCAATCAGAGTAGGATGCTATTAGGGAAGTTTCTCAGTGCTATTTATCCTGCTTCAAGCCATCTGGAGGCATCTGAATGTGCCATTGGAATAATTAAGAAATATCAAGAACAAAATGGTTTTAAGCGAATTTTAATGACAAACCTAATTAGGGGACCATTCCTGTAACACACAACAGTCGCTGCATGTTACTAATGTGTCACAAGTGAGATCACTTTTGAAGGATAAATGGTATATTTTGCAAATTCATCTCTTAGCAGTATTTTTCTGGATTTTTATTTCTATTTTTGATTCTAGAAAATGTCTTTTTTTTGTGATTAGTGTGTCTGAAGTGCACGTCATATTTGTTTTAACAGTAGCTCTTTGATATTTTTAAAATAAAAAAGTTAAACCTCATTCACTTCCACTGGGGGGTGGGGTGGTCTAAGTATTTCCTTTACTTAATTTTGACATTTAATAAATCTAAGCTGTAAAGTCACATACCTTTTAATCGGAACTATTTGATAATTTCCAGCATGTGTTCCTTTACATGCAGCCAATGATACCTCTATTATGGGTTCTTCTAAACCGTTCCTGGTGCCAGCTGGTTGAAGAAAATGTTTTTCAAAAGATGCAGTATGCTTTCATTAGTCAGCGGTAACTGTGTAAGTGATAAAAAATAATGTTGATGTTTTCTTCGTTTTGAAATATGATCTTTTATTCTTGCATCTCAGATTGTTGTGGTTTAACCTGGCAGGCAGCCAAACACCACACAGCCGCTTGCTTACTTCCCCCCTCGCAGTGGGATGGGGGAGAGAATAAAAAAAGAAAAAAATAAAATTTGTGGATTGAGGTAGAGAGAGTTTAATAGAACAGAAAAGGAAGGGAAAATAATAATAATAATGATAAAAGAATATACAAAATAAGTGATGCACAATGCAATTGCTCACCACCTGTCAACCAATGCACAGCCAGTTCCTGAGCAGTGGTCACCGCCCCCTGGCCAACTCCCCCAGCTTTATATGCTAAGCATGATGTCGTATGGTATGGAACATCCCTTTGGCCAGTTTGGGTCAGCTGTCCTTGCTGTGCCCCCTCCCAGCTTCTTGTGCACCTGGCAGAGCATGGGAAGCTGAAAAGTCCTTGACCAGTGTAAGCACTACTTAGCAACAACTAACATATCAGTGTGTTATCAACATTCTTCTCCTGCTAAATCCGAAACACAGCACTATACCAGTTACTAGGAAGAAAGTTAACTCTATCCCAGCCAAAACCAGGACACAGATCTATCTACGAAATGTTACTTCTCCTTTTAAGTCACTAGACAAGCATAGTATATATCTATGGAAAAAATATACTATCCCTGAGGAGAGGTGAAATATAAAAAATGCCTGTCAAAAAGTACTTTATATCCCTGAAAGAAATTAAAGCTATTTTTTTCAACAGAAACTGAAACATTTTTTTGTTTGTTTCATATATCAGACAGCTGGGGCATAATAATTTTTAATGCAATTCTGTAATATCATTGCTTTTAGTATTTGAGTTCTATCAGACTTATGTGCTCATCAGAGAAGGGCAAAATAAAATATAAAAAAACCCTCACTTAACACCCACCATAAGTTTTTCTTCAAATGTCGTTGCAATATCTCTACTTTAATGAAACATGGCTAATCTACCACAGTTATGTAGTAAATTAAACTTTCAAAGTTAGGCTATTTCATACAGCTACCTCCTCTTCTCAGAAATACAATATTAAAAAGAACAAAAACCTCTTTACTTAAACTAAATGTTACAGTAACAAGTCCTTAAATGGCATACAGTGTTCTCTGCCATCACTGAAATTTGGGAAAGGTGAATCCAAATTAGATTAGATGCTGAAAAGGACAGTTATATGAGAAATGGAGAAACTATTCTGCAAGAAGAATTTTAAGATGTCTACATGAAGAAAATTAATGTATTGTTGAATTTTTCAAGCTGGTAGAGATTTCAGGGATAAGCCCATACAGAATGGCGTAACATTTACCAGCATATGCTCAGAAACAGGTACAAGTCTAATGGTGCTGCACCAAAGTGCAGGGATATTAGCTCTAATATAGTGCTGTGAAAATGGAGACACACAGCCTCCAGAACTGATTTGGTTGGTGTCCACATGGCTTTCCGGAGACCTTGCTGCACATATTCAGTTTCAGGGTTTATTATACCCACAACAGCCACAGGTGTACATATGCCCTAGAATCCAAGTTTGATTTATCTTGTGTAACACAACTAATGCTGGCATTTCCTCTAAAAAGATGAGGAAGACAAATGCTGTGGTAATACCATTTAAAATGAAAGACAACTTTTATACAGAGCAAAAAGATGGGTATCAAGCTGTCTGTAGAGTAATTTATACTGGGAATTAGAAGAAAATATGTAAAGATCAAAGCAGAAAGATTTTGAAATGGTCCTCTGATCAAAGGAGTGTATATAAGCAAACTAACTAGTTCTTGGAGCAAAACCTGATCTATTTACAGTTGGGACGACATAGCAAGGCTGCTTGTAATCACCAGTGTGCCTCTTCCTCTGTCTGTGTCCCCGTGCTGTCTCCATTGGAAGCACCACAGGAGAAGTGAAAGTACATAAATAAAAATTCTAGTGGTGAATTAGACATAAACTTTGCTTTACATCTTGGTAAATGACCAAAAAACCCCAACTATCTATTGAAAAAGTAGAAGCAAAGATCAACAAATCTGAAACAAGAATTCTCTTTATATATGAAAATGCATTATATTCCATTCTCCATAGGAGATCAAATACAAGATAGAAATCCAGTTCTACTTGGGAAACCTAAGGAAGTTTTATTAGGAAATAGTGATGCTATATGATACATTCCTTTTTCTCAAAAAAACTATGAATAATTTATTCTTAATCCTGAGAATGTTCATGCTTTAATCTCAATATTTTTCTATTAAAAAGAAAAAAGTTAAAAATAAATAGAGTAAGGGGAAGAGAAGGGAAGGGAAGGGGAGGGAAGGGAA
>NW_009218637.1:0-4309 GCF_000690835.1 Fulmarus glacialis
TTTATTTTATTTTATTTTATTTTTTTATTACTATATATCCTCTTGCTGTGCAGTTAACAGTTTTGGGGGCTGCCATTTTTACTCTACCAAGCTTTGACTCTGGCTCATGCAGCTGTATTTCACCTGACAGAAATTATTGCTGAGTCAGTTCAGTCCTGAATTCCAACACACTTGGGCTAAGCAATTTGAGCCGGTAGATTAACCATGGCAGCAGGAGCCTTGTGAAAATGGTCCTTTAGACAATCTTCTACAACATAGATAGGTATGGCTTTTTTTGTTCCCTGGGTGGAGATAGGAAACAGGTGGTGATTCTTTGGATCCAAATCTCTTTCTAGATCTGATCCTTAGCTCTGCAACAAAATGTTGCCCTTTATATGAGCTGTGATAAAACTATAATTTAATCAATAGTGAGTGATGAAGTCATGTTTACAATGAATTTTCAGAACGTGGGTGTTCTTCTAGGAGATGTCTAGAAACTCCTTATTGATTCTGTTTGACTCTGAAGAAGCCCTACAAGTATCTATATTATGTTGCAAACCTAACTGTGAGGATGGGGTTAACTTGCCTGTCCAGCTGCCGGAGGCCATTTTTAGATACTTAGAATAAATATTAGATATGCATTTAAACTAATTAAGCAGCTCCTACACTCTTATCATCCTATGTGTTCCCTCTGTTTTTGTACTGCTTCAAGTTCACTGTACTAGGGAACATATCCAGTTGAAATCTAACCCAGGAAAAAAGGGTTTTGGTTGTAATGACCCAGCAGAAGGGACAGATCAAGGGCTAAGAACAACTACCTGGTGACAGATGAGGAATGCTTAAAATAACACAGCCAATGAAGAAATGAATGCTCAAATCTTCTTTTCGTAGGTACGTGCTGAACTAGTTTTCTAGGAGATCTTCTGTTACAAAAGAGACACTTCAATGTCCTCCTCCCTGTGCAGAAACCCTTTGCTGCCCAGGAGGAGCTCATTTTTCAGTTCTGAATTGCAGCAGTTGGTAAGCTGCACATCTGCTGAAGGGACACTCATCACTCAGGAATGGTGTTCAAGCTGACCATCTGACATAAACTGTCTCACCATTTAATTAACAAATGTGTGGCCATCACCATCTAAACGCTTGTAACACATAGCTGCAATGCATATAATCACTTGCCTCTTAGATCCTTCATGCTGTGGCCTCTTTACATTTATCGTCCCTCAGACTTTGTATTTAGAAATCAACATTCTTAATTTATTCCCTTCAAAGAAACTGGTTGTTTTTAAAAGCACTTACAATTTCTCCACTGAGGCTTCGGTGAATATATGATGATAATAGTAATTAATTAAGCACACTAAAATTCTAAAGATCTCACAGAAGTTTACAAAAGCTTTTAAGAAATCAGTCCTTAGAACATCACTATGACTTGGGGGAAGATCTATTTTTTTTTTTTTTTCTGATTAAGAATATTAAACTTGTAGAATTAATCCCTTGTCCAAGGTCCAGAAACAAATTCTGGCTGAGTACAGATCTGGAGTTCAATTGAAAGCAATGAGTTTAACCATTTGGTGTTCATATCAGTAGAAAAAAAACTTGCCCAGACTTCAGTTGGGCTGACTTCATAATTTGACCATAGCTTCTTAGAAAACTCAAATCCTAGATAAAAACTTGGAAAGATGTATTCAAGTCTTTCTCTGTGGGCTACAGTCTTGCTCTTTGAGTACAGAAAGCTGTAGGATTCTGCAATGCACAAAGCTGTAGGATTGTGCAAAGGGCAACAAAGGTAATCCTTTTTTAGGGTGGTTCTTCCATCAGGTCCTGAATTCAGGTGAGTTTTGAGTCTGTAACAGTATATGGGGAGCACGTTCCTCATGAGAAGATGCTGACTGCAAGGTGATCTTCTGCAAATGTGAGTTTAGGGATTTAGAAAGGTTTAACCTCCTTGTGTGCTGTCAGGAATGTACTGTAGAACAAGCTTTCTGGACCTGCAAACACTTAAATGTCTCCTGAAGTGAGAAGACTTTTCTTTGGTTAAACAAGAACACTGAGCAGACTGAACAGCTGAGGAAAGGAGGAGACTGAGGTAAGGTGAAGGGGCCCTGTAGTACTCTTCTTCACCACTATTTCATGCAGCCAAGGCTCAGATATGAAAGTGCATGGCCCTAAGTTCAACTGGGTAGGCAGCCATACATGTGTGTTTGAGGGTGGGGAAGGAGCAGTAAAGGAGAAATAAGCAGTAGAGGATGACTGGTCAGTTCTCTAGAGAGATAGGCTGTGAACTTAAAACGACAGCAAACAACTAGCGTAATTTTATCTATCTTATCCAACAGAATAACTGCACTTCACCTTCGAGAGGACTATAAATACTATAGTAAAGAGGATTGCAGTGAAAAATTCTACTAACCTACAGAAATGATCTGAAATTTTTAAAAGTCAGTAAAGTGTAATATTTATGAAGAATTTAAGTATCTCAATACGGCTCAATAATCTGAGACTTTTGTACAGAAGTGAAAAAAACCCACAACCAAACAAATCCAAAACCACCCTTATTCTGGGATGTTTTAAGAACAAGGTTGTATTACAAAGAAAGTAATACTCTTTATGTGTGTTAATGAAGCTAGGAAGACTGTAAGCAAGATAAGAAGAATGCAGACAAACTGGAGAATGTCAGAGGAGAGACCAAGACTGATACAAGAATGCATAATGACTATGGAAGGGCTGAATACACTTTATTTGGTCAAGAAGACTAAGAAAGGCGTAAAAGTATGGTACTATGTAATGTAGTAAAGAGGATGGTGATCATTTTTCTCCATGTCAACTGAAGGAAAAAAAAGGAAATAAGCATAATTATTAGCAAAGGAGATTCAGTGTAGATATTTGCAATAATACCTGATGATTCATTTCTGTTTAAAAATATGGCAATTTCCAAAAAAAAGTAACTAACTGATATACAGAAAATATTTAGAAAAATGAGGATAGAAGTGGAAATAAATTACTATTTGTTGCTAGTTTACAAATTGTTTTTTTTAAAAAAATCTCTACTTATAAATAATAAAAAGTATGTGCAAGAAAAAGGAGCATGTCAGGCTGCAATAATTTATTGGTATTGCAAGACACTAAGAAAAAAATTTAAGGTTTCCACAGGACAGGAATTATTCTTTTTTAGTCCTCGGCAAAGATAAAAGCCCAGGAAGGAAGAATTGAATACAGGAGGGATATTGATGATGGAGTAGAAAGTACTGATAAGAAGACTTCGCTTTTTGCAGTCATGGGCTGCTGTCCTGAGCATGATGAGGAAGAACATCAAATAATAACAATTTGCCAAAAAATGAAGAGAGTTTACACTGAGTTTGGACTGATCCCAAAGAAAGAAATTGGGCTGAAAGCTGGAAGTCAACACAGGGCTTTGGAAATGACAAAAAGTTAATGGAGCTACCAAAGGTGCCGTTTAGTCTTCTCAGCTTTGGCACTTGCACTGTGCCTACTTTTAGGCAGCTGCTGATAACAGTCCTTTACACGTGTCTGTGTAAAGTGAAGATGACCTAAAAGGGACTGTCTGCCTGTGTTTACATCTATTTATTAGGCAGACTAGAGTCCATTCTTGCTGAGCATCTGAGATGTCTAGTCTCAAATATCAAGACCATATAGAAAGGTAGGAAGAAATTGAAGTTTGAATACCAGAACTATGATTTCACTGGGGCATTAAGGTATTTGACTGGAAAAACTGCAAAGCTAGAATATCTATATAGAAAGATATAGTCTTTCTATATTAACACAGAATATTTTCTCTACAGACTGTGTATTTTTTGGAAGGGCACTGTATATCTATATCTTTAATGGCCTTCTCCAAGGGTAGAACCTGAGAGAATCTTAATTATCCACAAAACTGTTTGAAAATAATAGACCGTGCCATAGCCCAGCAAGTTCTTGGAGTGTGTTGGGAACAAGTTTTTCTTTCAAACAGCTGAGCAAGTGACTAAACGGACAGTACAATTTACCTCTATTGAACAACATACTCCCGGAGAACACAGAGATAAAACGCTATCAGCATAACAACTCCTCAGAATATTGTACTGCTTACTCAGCAAGGTAATTGTCTTACTGCTATTTTATTGCTTCAGGGGCTTAAAAATGATAGGCAAGAAAATTTAGATCCCTGATTTGTGAAAGAATTTGGAATAGCAGAGTGTAGATTGAAGACTGTAAAACTCAGTTTTCCACTAACTCACGAAACTGCTGGATTTAGTCTTATGGTGTAGTGTAACAGGAAAACTATGAATTACCAGATGACAGACTTAAAGGCATAATAACAAACCACTTAAAGGGAAAG
>NW_009218637.1:4340-52122 GCF_000690835.1 Fulmarus glacialis
AGTAAAAGAGCACTATAACTGCATTGGGACCTCTTAAATAACAGGGCGGGGGGGGAATGGTGAGATAAGCATGATCTTGCTTGTGCTTTTGGTTTCAAACTGATAGTTAAGGTGTTCTTGGTGACGGCAATTTAAACTCTTCTTGCAGAGATAATTAAATGTACAATCACCATATCCTGCGTGGGTACTCAGATCGCTTATATAGACACCCCTACATACACATTTATGAGGAAAAGTACTTATGACAGATTAGTGTTGAATTAATTTTAGGTGATCTGTAGATGTGCACACAAATCCAAGACTTTTCAGGATCTCAGTGTGCAACAGACAGGCACATATTCCTCTTGGGCAAGGCAATGTGCTTCTAAGCAAGTAGAGGAGTTTAGCTTCTGGCATTCCAACATATTCCAGCAGGGCAGTAGGTTGCTACACATACTCCTATATGTTTCTGTATAAGTAGTTTTATTCCTCCCTGTGCAATAATTCAGACCATGTAAAGAGTCACTCTTGGTGTGAAACCAGCACAATTCATTTTATTGTCTTTGTCCATCAGTGTCTAATTAGCTGTTGTGCACAAGTGCCAGAGGGGGTTTGTTCTTCTCTGGGTCTGTAAATGTTAAATACAACTACTAGCCCCCATTGTGTACTTTCTGCCACGGCCCATCCGGCTGAAAGCCCACATTAGGCATACTTTGATCCCTAAAAGCAATTTCTACTTGATTTTAAGCTTATATTCTTTTCGCGGTTAAGCCAGGGTGTCTAAATGATCAACTCCGAGTGAAGGATTTCCTTGACTGTGTCTGTAAGTAGTTTTGTATGTAAGTGACCGTTCACTGGTGGTTTTCCTGTCACGAGTCTTACTCATAATGCAAAAGCTATCTTTGTGCCTTTTCTGATACTTCCTCTTACAATTTGTTCTTTGTTCATTTACCCTAGAGATCTTTTTGTGGGAGCACATTTTCTTATATGTGCTTCTAAAGCTTAACCTCAACTCTGGCTCCTGAGGATCCCCAGCTCCCCATGATGTAGTTGTAGCTTCTCTCCTGTGCCTCAAGTCTTTGTGATATTGTAAATCAAATTTGGAAAGTCACAGATAGATTCAGTCATTTCTAGTGACTTAGGAGAAAGCCTGTGTGTCCTGAAAACAGGACTTGGATGCAGCTTAAGCCATGCTGCGTGCTTGCTGTATTTTAAATGTTGCAATTATTATTATTTTTTAACTTTGGCAGCCAAGTCCCATGTTTGTTGACAGCACAGGTGAAGCACTCAAGTCACCAGTGCACAGGATTTAACTTGTTTTATCTATTTGACCTAGCAGAAACTATGGGATGCTCCATAATCACCCAAAGTATGTTTTAAAACAGGTGGAGAAAAATAACTTACATTGGTTGTCATTTGAAGTAGTTAGGGGGATCACAAATATGATAGTTTTTGTATATGGGTAATAGAAGGTAACTAATTATGAAACAGAGAAGTTTTACACAGTGGCTATGTCAAGCCAGTCACGTTTTCTGACCTTCCCCAAAATACAGCAGTTTTGTTTGTGTACACCAGCCAATTTTATGCAAAAATACTTTCACCTGTCAAAGTCAAGTCAAAGTAGAATCAGTGTCATTGTTGCTGGAGGTAGAAGGTTTTCAGCCTCTGTAATTATAATGAGATCCTTGATTTAGTGCAACTTTCTTTTTTAAAACTCTGTGGCAGAATGACAAACACCCCAGTCAGTGTATAGAAACAATGCTGTCAAAGCTAACACGTGGCTGCTAAAATGCTGGTGTTTATTCGGTTACTCGCATGAATTCTGAGGTGTGATTTTGAGATAACTGAAAAATTTTAAGTTCATCCTGGAAATGATTAATAACGACGTGCATCACTATACTACTGTAAAGTCTCCCAGTGTGAACCTAATTTTATGGCATATCAGGAGTGAGCCAGTAAAACTCCGTATGTGTTACAGCATCATTCTGTCAAATAAATGATGCCTGAAGCAGAGGGAGAGGAGGAGGGGTCAAATGAGGCTCGATATTTTACTGGGGCTTGAGTACAAAGGCTCTTCAGGCTGGGCTGATCCTTCATATTCATCACTCAGAGCCTTGCACTCACCTCTGTTCCTTTTTCTTTGCACCTCATGCTTGTTGTTGGGATTGCAACGTTTCCGGAAGATGTTTCAGTCTTGTTTCCCTTCCCTGCCCACTTGAACACAAGGGAGATGCTTCTGGGAGTGATGTGGGAGAGGAACGGTGGAGTGTCACTTCTCGCAGAGGCAGGTCGATGCAGCACACAGGACGGAGGGCTGCTCTAAATCCTGGAACTAAACTAGGAGGAGGTCTGTGGAGATCTGCAGTTGGTTTTTTGTCAGGATCCTGAGGGCACTAATAGGCCTTATTGTCCCTGTCCACCCCCTCCTGCGGCCTCCCCCACCCTGCCCATGGCCCAGGTCCCCATTCCAGCCCAGCCTGGTGCTGTCAGCCCCTGCTCCAGCCCATGGGGAGCTGGTGACCTGCACTGCTGCAAGATTTTAATTATTTTCTTTGTCTCTCTTGAATCTGCATACTTTAAATAGCTGGAACTTTATGAAAGAGTCATTGCGTATAAGAGGATTTAGGGATGCCATCTCCTTGGAAAAAGTAACACAGGTGATTATTGTGTTCTTCCAAGGCTTTCAATGTTAAGCACTGCCTTAGAAGGTGCCAGGTTGCAGGTTGCCGTTTCTACCTTTAGGTGTAGGCATTGGTACAGCTTATGAAACGTACAAAAGAAAAACCACCCAAATTAAAACAAAAACAAAAAAACCCCAACAAAACAGTGGGAGTTTTCACCACTGTCCTCAAAAAGAGCTGAATCAGGATTGCAGATTCTGTACCATTTGCCAAGATGATGCTTTGAACGTGGTGAAGGTCCAGAATATGCAGCCTGGGTAGTGTGGAATATTTGGTCCACACCCTGCAATTCTGGATTTGGGAGCATTGTGTTAATTAAACCATATTTTGTGCAATGTTCTTACTAGGAACATTTATGGTTTTTTTCTTAATGAATAATTATAATAAGTACTTACTCTTAATTACTGGGAATACACTGCTTTTTCTTTTTCTTTTTTTTTTTAAACTATTATTAGTATATTTTGTAAGAACAGTTTAGTTCACGCGTGCCTTAAGAAAAAAACCTGGATCTTGTGTTCCAGCTCTGCGAAGGAAAAGAAGCAGGTTTCAGCACTGGAGTAAATGAAGTGGAAAACTCTAAAAAGGAATAACATAATGAGGCCCTCATATAGTCAAAAAGATCCCAGTCGCTTTTCTCCTTGGTCAAGACACAGAGTAAGAGCCCTGGCCTCATTGCCAGATGTTACAATATTTCATCCTTAAATACATGCACAGCACTCACTCTCTGCTCTAGTCCAAGTCACTCTGCTTCTTATACTTATGTATACATTTATCCCCAGTGCTAGTGTGAAGAAGGAAATTACCCTCAAGAGGATTTGGGGCCCAAATCTAGACATTTAGTGGATTCAGTGAGGTTAGGAGGTTAGTCACTTCAGCTCCCCCCTGCAGTTTATAGAAAGCAGAGGACGACTAAAGTCCCAAAGATCCGAATTGCTTCTCCAGCTTCCTGACTTTCTCCAAAGACCAGAGTGGGAGATTAATTTAGCTAAGCTAGTGATGCCTGGGGTACCTTTAGCCACTATTTAGACATCACAACCATCCTAAAAAACTTCATTCACCTAAGGCCTCTAGGAGTCTGTTGATACTGCCAAATAAAAAGGGATCAGAACCAAATGAGGACCACTGAGGCCAAGTGGCACTGAGTGTCCTATATCCACAGTGCTAGAACTGGTTGGAGTGGTTCAAAACAGTCAAGGAACTGTTGCACTGAGAAGTGCTAAACATAGACAGTGCTCACACTCCCTCTTCAGGCTACCCTTTCTTCTCTTTATAGACATACTGGTCTATGGTCTTGGTGCCTGAATTTCTTCTGTTAGAGTGTACATACTCAAAGCTGCTGAGATATAAGGTGGAGTCTTAAGCTTGGTGAATCAGGTAGGAGAAAACCATTAATACCTGATCCTTTCGGTATCCCCTGAGCAGCACTATGACAAAAGACCATCTGTTATTCAGAGGTGAGTGGGGAAGTGTGAATTGATTCAAATCTTGAAATGGGGGTGATCTTGACTACAATCCCACTTAGGAGGAACAACTGCCCATGGAGGAGTCCATCTCCATAGTTGAGAGTTCATGGTTAAACATCCTATGTTGAATGAGGCATGTATCTAACCTACATTGCCTTTCTTCTGCCTTTCTTGCTTGGATAAGCTATGCAGCTGTTCCCTTGTCTGTGCTTTATAGGAGGGACACGCAGTTCATGCTAGGAACTACATGAGACGTTAAAAATTAATTTGGAACATTGCAACACTTAAGTGTGTTATGGAGGTATGGAGTTGAGCAACTTGCAAGTGTCACTCAGGAAATCTGTGAGAGGTGTATTCAAACTGAGTGGATTAATTAAAGGAATCACAAAGAGTTTCTTCATGAACACAGTTGAATGAAAGTTGAGCATGCTACTTGTTTGAATATCTCATTTGATTCTGAATTACAAAACAGAGCCACATGGGATGCTTAATAGTAGAGTGAAGTTTTTCACTGTTACAGGGTTTTTTTCAGAGGGACTCACAAATACAGTTAGTCAAGAGTCTCGAGCCTCTAAGAGTGTGGCTTTTGTGGTGAATTTTAAATTTTATTTCCTATTTAGGTTTTCTTAGAAGAGGAAGAGAAAAATCCTACAAGAATGAGTGAAGTATTCAGGAAATATTCTGGTAGCCTTCAAATGAGCCATTAATATTCACATTAATATTCACAAATCAACTTTTTTTTCCAATTTGTTGTTCTCTTTTTTACTATTATTTAACCCTTTAAAAGCTAAAAGAACTTTTATTTCATTTAAAATAGATCCTTCTTCTATACGACTAATAATTCTCTTTCTGTACCCCACTATTAGTTTTCTCTCCTACCAATAGCTATTCATATTGTCTTTACCTATCATCTCCCAATTTTTAGGTTTCTTTCTACAAAGAAATCAGGCTTTCTCCAAAGTAGTTTGTATTATTTTTCTGCACAATAGCATGTTTTCCTAATGTTTTCCTTATTCTTTTTTGTATTGCAGTAGTAATCCCCTTGTCCTCTTTCCCTGATGTTTTGTTACTTATTTTCACTGACCTCAGTGAATCGCTCTGAGTTCACATAGTCACGCTTCCTTTAGTTTTGATTCCTGAAAAGGATCTCAGGATTTCTGGCCAAGATAACTGACTGTTATATCAGTCCCTGATGGGAAGGATGCTATAAATGTAGCAGAGACATTAATAATGAAATGTGGTGACAGGATCACCAGAAGCTCTTTCAGACCCTGGCTATGCAAAATATCCTCTGGACTTTTTCCGCTAGAATATCTTCTCCCACTTGCCATCCTCTTGCCTTTGAGCTCCCTGGTGCCCAATACTTTGATTCTTGATCTGATCCCAGAAATATCAAACAAGCATCTGAAGGGTCAAAGGCTGGAAGAAGCACTAAAGAAGGAAGAGAGTGCCAGTGTGAGGTACATAAGAAGGTACAGAATTGGCTCCGTTCGAGGAAAGGGAACAGGGAATTAGGCTTCCCTATACTGTGGGGATTAAGTTCCAGTTTAGAGGCACACCTACACAACAAAGAAACATTGGCGTGCCAAATAGCTAGCAGCAATCAGAACATCTGCGTACAAGACCTACCCTGCCAAATATTTGTATCTCATAATTTTCTTTAGTCCAACTACTTTTCAGACTACCCCAAAGTGAAATGAGTTGAAATGACAGAAGGATGCCTGCAGAAGAAACAAGTTCTCAGCAGTGGAACAAGTGAGCAAAAGAGACCAAAAAATGTTCATAAAGATCATCTTGCTATCAGCTTTCTCCTGTTTACCCCTAGAACTGCTGCTCTGTTCTGCTCAACTGTGCCATTTTACTCATCATAACTGGGAGATAATCATAACTGAGAAACAAAAAGCTCATTTTACTCAGTTTAATTTCAGCGGCCAGGACTGAACCAATCAGATGTAAAGTCAGACTCCTTGGTATTACATGAAATATCTAATTTTCATAAGGTTGTAAAAACAAAAGAACAAGATCAAACTAAAAGTCCATCTAGCCTAGTATCCCGAACACTGGCAAATAGGAAATGCCTACAGAATACTATAAGAGAGATTTCTCTTGAGTAATCCCCCAGCCTATAGCAGGCTGTAGCTTACTGACAAAGAGCTTTTTGTACTAAATAGCTTTAAACAGATTTTTTTTCAAGAATCCTTTTCAGTTACTTTCTGAACCCAAGTAAATTAATAGCAGCAAGTAATTCTATAGCTTAACTGTGTAAAGGCACGCCTCTTTTTGTATTGTATCTATTTTTGCCTCTTTTTGGTTTGGTTTTTTTTGTTGCTGTTGGTTTTTATTCCACTTTAAGGGGTTTCATTCCTTTATTGGAAGAAAGAACAATTCACTTTTATCATGCTACTTCCAGAACTTTGTCATGTCTTACCTCAGCAGTCTTTTTTGCAGGATAAAAAATTCAATGCAGTTCCCAACATTATGTTTGCTATTTATTTTGACTGTTATTCAGAGGACATTCTCATGGAACCGTCCAAAATCTCATCACTCAGATTCCTGACTGATAACAGTTCAATTCCAGCAATTTTAAGACTGTCACTTCACTTGTATTTTCGGAAAAAAACATTGCATAGTTTTTTAATGTCATAAGACTTTTCTGCAAATCTTCACACTCAGTTTTCATATTTCCTACCTAAATAAGTTTTTATTACCACTAAATTTGTCAAGTCATTATTCCTCGTCTTTGCCTAATCTTTAAAATTTTGCTGACCTCCATGAGCCCCAGCACAAAAATCTGTGGAATTCCCCTGCTGATCTCCCAGCTTTGTTAAAATCATTAAAAAACCTGATTACTTCCTCTTGCTGTCTGTTGCCTATCTTTTGTGCAGTTCTTCATTTAAGGATTTTCCTTCTCATGCTTTGCCACAATGGTTTCTTCAGGAACATTTGATGGATGATTGTGTTGAACAACTTTTTCAAATTGAAGTGACTACATACACAGGATTTCCCATGTCCACTTTTGCTTGTTTCTTCAAAGAAAACTCTGAGGCATGACTTTCCTTGAAAAAGGGGAGGCCTTTATTAACTCTTCCCTGGTATTTACCTATTTCCTTGAGTTATGTTACAGCAGAGTTCACATCATCTCCCAGCTTCAAATTAACAAAGACATTTTCTGAGTACTAAGTAAGATGGATTGGTATCAGACTACTACGTTAGATACTTGCATATGGACCTGGAAGACTGGATATTCAAAAACATGGTCAGCCTTCTAAAAAAAATTCAAACCATTTAACAATTTAAATAAAGATCCGCTCAACTTCAGCTACTTAAATTTTAGGTAAGAAGCTAAGAACAAGAAACATAAGTAGTCCCAGAGGCAGTGCTTCATATTCTGACATAGGATTGAATTATAGTGGGCATGGTGGTGTTGGGTTAACGGTTGGACTTGATGATCTTAGAGGTCTTTTCCAACCTTAATGATTCTATGATTCTATGATTCTATAAATGAGATTTTGATGCTTTCAGGCTCCAGAACAGGCTGTAGGAGTGGGATCCATTATGCTGGGATATACACCTCAGTGAATGGATGAACCTAAACCCGGGTACCAGGTTGTTGTGCTCCTGGCAAAAGTGGTTTCCTTTCGTGTAGGAGTCTGGCAGTTAAGGATGTAATGTTGGAGACTGGAGATCAAAGTTCGGATTCTTTCTCAGCCTGTCCCATTTCGCTTCTTTGCTGTCCAAAACACCATGCTGTAGAACAGCAGGGGGGAAGCTGGGACTTAACCATCATACAGCCAAGTCAAAATATTCCAGTGACAAGAATCCAAGATTTTAGAATAGCTGTGAAGAAGTTCTCCTTGGCAGAAGACGACATGGTTACTAACAGGAGATGACTGCCTATTTTTACCACCTTATCAAACCTTTCCCAATTTTGCATTGCTGTGGGCTTCCTTTCCTCTTAAGTTTTCTGTGCAGCCCTTCTCTTTCAGGTCTCTGCTCAGAGCAGCTGTCTTTGGCGGTAAAACCACTGTGCTTACATGTTAAGGTTGAGGATTCTTGTATTTTTTTGATGAAGGTTTTATTAAGGTCCATGCTTACGTGTCTATGTTACTCTAACAGTGGTAAAGTGCAGTAATTTCCAGTTGAATGTGTTATATCTTGCTTTGTAGCTGGGCCTCTCCTCTGCACCTTTTCCTCTTTCCTTCCTCCCTTCTACCTGCCTGTCTGGACTGCTGCCCAGCAGCCCTTGCTACGGGTTGAAATGTGTCCCGGATTGCCAGTGGTGCTGGTGCACTTTCCCAGAATGTTACTCATCTCCACCGGGAAACTGAGAACCTCGCAGGCACCACCATCCAGATAAGCTCTGCTTAGTGATTCTAATTGCAGCTCTAAAGTTATGAGTTGTTTCTTCTGCATGCTTTCAGTTGTTGGTAATATTACTATAATCATTGTATCTCACTGATTTAAAGTAGAACAATATTATCTTGATCCTCTACCCGTATAATTTAGACTGAATTCTAAACAATGGATTAATCCTCTACCGTTTTGATTTATTTCTAAGACCAGAACTATAAAAGATATATGTTCCAGAGCTTTTCTGCACTGTATTTTTAACACCTTCTACTCCACGTAAAGCAGAATAAGCTAAAAGCTCTTTACGATGACATGGAATACTGTAGGATAACACCTACCTGTCCTGGCTCAGATAGAGAATTTTTCTGTTAATCATTTGTCATCATGTTTTTTCCAGGCTATGTTTCAATTCTGAGAGACTTTGAACACTTTTTATTGTGTCCCTTCTCAGATAAACTCCTGTTGCCAGAGAGGATTTCAGTACTTTGCCTTACAATTGATCTTTTGAGTAAGTAAGGTGAGGATTTGTTTAAGTGTATTAATTTGACATTCTGACTGAATTGGAGAAATCCCAATCAGTTACTCACTGCACTAGGTGTTGGACTTACTATTGTGGATTGAAACTTCTACCCCAGCCAAAAATAAGATATTTTCCTACACACAAGGGACACAAGGACATATTGGTATGTTTCTCAAAAGGTGATTGCATTTATTGCACAAGTTTTTGTCTATACAAACAGGGTTTATGGGCTTATAATTTTGATCTATATAATTTGGCATAGAAATCGCAACTTAGACACCCCAAATAAAATTTTTCATTTCAGCAATTGCCCACAGCTCTTGCTGAAGTAAAAAAGTGCCTAGCTTCTCTTTACCAATCAAACCTGAATACAGAACAGATTCTTCAACCATAGGTCATGTAACTGAGCTTTCCGTTTTCTTCAAACATAAATAAAGTACAGAGAACAGCAAAATGCCAGTTCTCGCCTCCACCTCCCATCTCCTCAACGCATACGTATTCAGAGGTGACCCCAGCTGCAGATAAACAAAACTCAAACTGTGTTGGAGCACCCTATTAGCATTAACTCTTCATGCTGACTATGAGAGAGAAAGCATCTATTAAGTCAGCTTTTGTTCCTATCTGCCCAGCCTCACCTGCTTCAGTGGTTTCTTTATCACTGCTATCAGGAAAACGATCATCTGAAGCAGGTGTGTTAAAGTGGGAGGGAAGGAAGGATGGGATTTGCAGTCATCAGTCAGAGCTGTCAGTTCAGCCCAACTTTTATATTTAGTTGAAAGCATGACTTGGGATATGAGGAGAAACGGTTTAGACGATGTGGAAACCTTGGAGCATAATAACATATTTAATGCTGTTGAGCAGTTCAGTTATGACTTATTTTAATTAAACAAACACAATAAGAGAGTTTGAAAAGAGTAATGATGACAGTGGCATGTCATGAAAAACAGATACTCCTGGAAGCTCTCATGACATGACAAAATGAATATAACTTCAAAATTCTGTTCATTCCCTTAGCAAAATACTAGGATTTACAATGAAAACATGCATGTATCTATTTGTCACGCATGGATGCAAACTAATCTTTTCACGACAGTTGCAAACAGTTGTATTATCATCAAAATTAGTATGAACTGACTTGTGATAATACATCTATAAATACACTTGCTTAATTAAAGTATTAGTAAATACTTCTTGCAAGCAGTTTTATTGCTATTAGAAGAGCTTTTTCCACATACAAACACAGCCTACACTGAAGATGTTCGATTTCAGCTACTGCTTTTATAGGTTTGTTTTTCCATCAAGCCTTGAGCTGAAGTTGAATTAATCTTTTTAAATAGGACTATATTAAATCACCTACAATTATCGATTTAGGCAGTAATTGCAAGTGACAGAATTTCTAATTGCTAGATGGATGACAAAACACTAGAAATAGACAATGCACAAAAAAACAATTGAGAAATCCTCACTCACGCTTGATCTCAACAACTGAGACAAGGTGAGGCCTGTCTGCTTGATGATTAAGGGCTGTCTTCCTCGTTTTGTTCGCGTACTTCTCTGTGTGGAGAAACCCTGTGACACTGGGGAATCACCAACAGAACATTTTACTCATAAGCATTTTACTCATAATTGGATTTCATTCACTTTTATTCAGAACATTTTAAAAGAATAACTGGTTCCTTAGATGCTGTTGAAATAGCTGCAATCTCCAGAACATTTTCTTACTTTTTTAGTTAAATTATTGCCAGAAAATCAGTGCAAGGTTAGAAGAATCAGAAGTGCTAATCCATCAAAACAAGGCTGTTTATAGAACATTTATTATAACAATTTCCTGCATTTGTGTGATTAGAAATCTGTAGGAAAAGGAGTTCATTTTCAAGGACGTTCAGAAGTGGTGTCCAAAAGTCTTCTGAGTAAAAAAAAAAAAAGTTGAAACACAGAACCCCCCACTGAAATGTAACAGATCTTCAGTGAAACCAAAGGCGGGAATCTGCCTCTCCAGGCACTTTATGAAAGTCTGTAATAATGTATTTTAAGTAAACATATATGACTTATTTAAGAAGCACTAAGACAGCACTGTAAAAACCGGATTCCTTTCTGTGTATAAGTCTCAAATTATTACCACTCTGTTAGAGTTACGGAAAACAGGAAATCTAGTTAAAATTATTTGCTCTCAAGAATTATGTAATAATAATATATTTTAATATTTTAAAAGTAGTTACTAGAGTTCCCTCAAGCATTGATAACGTCTTGCAAAAATTGGAAATTTTCAACACACACAACCCCACCACACCCCCCAGGAATAATAAGTTAATCTTGCTAGAATTAGGAGACTGGTTTCACTGCAAAAATATCTTTTTTTCTCCTGTTTTTTGCTATAGCTATAATAGCTAGAAACTTTTTTACAGAAATGAAAGCTGAGATACTCATACTAACACTTGACTCTATAAATAGGAGTTTAACCATGCCAAACATTGTAAGATCCACAGTAAAATGATGAGCCTATTGGGTAATGCTGATAAAAGTCAAAGTTACCTGAAGTATTTCTGTTGGTTTACTCTTTTATATGTCCACAATGATATTTTTATTTTTATTTTTTTTGTGTATTTAGTTTACGTGGCAAGGTTATTGTAGCTGGAGGGGGGAGGCTGCAGGGGGTGGCTTCTGTGAGAAGCTGCTGGAAGCTGTCCCCATGTCTGACAGAGCTCCAAGATGGACCCATCGCTGGCCAAAGCTGAGCCAATTAGCGACAGTGGTAGCACCTCTGTGATAACACCTTTAAGAAAGGGTAAAAAAAAAGCTGTGCAACAGCTGTGAGAGAGAGGAGTGAGAATATGTGAGAGAAACAGCCCTGCAGACACCAAGGTCAGTGAGGAAGGAGGGGAGGAGGTGCTCCAGGTGCCGGAGCAGAGATTCCTCTGCAGCCTGCGGTGAAGACCATGGTGAGGCAGGCTGTGCCCCTGCAGCCGTGGAGGGTGAACGGTGGAGCAGATATCCACCTGCAGCCCGTGGAGGGCCCCATGCCCGAGTAGGTGGATGTGCCCAAAGAGGGTTGTGACTCTGTGGAGTGCCCGTGTTGGAGCAGGCTCCTGGCAGGACCTGTGGACCCGTGAAGAGAGGAGCCCATGCAGGAGCAGGTTTTCTGGCAGGACCTGTGGCCCTGCAGGGGATCCATGCTGGAGCAGTCTGTTCCTGAAGGACTGCACCCATGGAAAGGACCCACACTGGAGCACTTTGTGAAGAACTGCAGCCCGTAGGAACGACCCATATTGGAGAAATTCATGAAGGACTGTATCCCATGGGAGGGACCGCATAATGGAGCAAGGCAAGAGTGTGAGGAGGAAGGAGTGGCAGAGATGAAGTGCTATGAATGGATCACAACCCCCATTCCCCATCCCTCTGGGCCGCTGGGGGGAGGAGGTAGAAGAGTTGGGAGTGAATTTGAGCCTGGGAAGAAGGTGTGGGGGGGGACTTGGGTTTAGATTTGTTCTTATTTCTCATTATCCTACTCTGTTTAATTGGCAAGAAATTAAATTAATTTCCCTAAGACAAGTCTGTTTTGCCCATGACTATAATTGGTAAGTGATCTCCATGTCCTTATCTCAACCCATGAGCTTTTCATTGTCCATTCGAGGGAGGAGGAGTTATAGAGCAGCTTGGCAGGCACCTGGCAGCCAGCCAAGGTCAACCCACCACACTTGCTTAGTTTTTTGTTTTCTTTGTTATTTTTAGTATCTCTTTTGAATCTTTACTTTTCTCCTAATTCCCTTCCACAACATAGTCATGCTTGAGGATTGTTAGTCTATTTGTTGTCAAGTCTCTTGAGGCTGTACAGATAGTACTTCTTAAGTCTGGTTCTCCCTTATTAACATCAGAGTTTCCTTTACCCTTTTACATACTCTTTGGAGTTGAAAATTGCCTCGCAGCTTTCCTACAATTAGGTATTGTTTATACGTGCCTGGAACAAAATGATTAAAAATGAAAAGAGAAGCCAAGTATCTTTGGGCTACTGGCCTCTGAATAGTCATTCCTGGCACTTATTTAAGTATGACTTGTGCAACGTCAAGATCTGTCTCAATCCCAATATGTTTCTTGCTCTTGACTCCTTACTTTCCGGCATCGCATCAGCTGCTATTCTTCCCACAATTTCTGCCAGAGCCATTAGAGACCCAAAGTGCACGTGTGGTTCCAAGTCCTCACAAAGTGCAAGAAGCATTCTTGTGACATTTTGTTCAGTATCTTCCTAATTTAACATGGATCAGTGTCCATTACAGCTGCCCAGTAGGGCAGATAGTCTTTGAGCACGAGATACAGACATTTCCATTCTTCACACTGGAGTCTGCATTCTGACCCTGATAATAATGCAAATATCAGAGGATTTTGAACACAAGTTGTTATTTGGGCTTCTCATTAATTAGAAAGTCTGCATATTCCATAAAGGAAAAGTTCATTCAGATGTTTAAGCTTGCAAACTTTGAAATAAAAGAATGTTTATTCTAGATATAAATAGATCAAATTCTTAATGCTCATCAATTCACAGGGGAACACTGCCTTAAGGAAGCAAGGACAGTCCAGGCACTCGTATACCTTGTTAAAGGAGCCTTTATTTCTGAAATGTAACGACCAGATCAGTGAAGCTTATAGCTTGTATATAAAAGCTTAAAAGATAAAAGTTGTAAGTGGTAAATTCATATATTAGGATGCTAATGTTAATGGTATTCTCTGATGATATACCTGTGGCCCAATTTTTAAAATAACGTATTTTGAGTGGTTTTATTTTTTTAGAGTATGTTTTCTACTGAGTTTAGCTTCAGACGCAAAGGCTGAGGAGCTGGGCATGAGCTATTCAATGAAAAATTTAGTTTTCTTGAATTTCATGTTGCTTTCTCATTTTTGGAAGAAAAAAAATGGTAAGTTCCAGTTCTTTGGGACAGCAGCCTGTTGCCTGATTGTGATATCGTGCCTCCTTTCATCTAGCAGTGTACATGACTTGTGCTTGCTAAGGTAGAAAGTAACTGTTTGTCAGTCCTTTGTAAAGCCTATGGCTTTACTTGATGCATCCTTCCTATGTCCTTGAAGATATATTTTGTAAATCAAGAACTCCCAGACAGAGATGTTCCAAGAAAGGATGTGCTGAAACACACATGGGGTGTACTGGAAGTCAATGCTCGTTCAAAAGACATGTGGCGTGCTCAACCTTACATTTTCATCAAAAGGTGTTGTTTTACAGATACGGCATTTGTGTTTGGAAAATACAAATGAGAGGCCAAAGAAATGAAAGCTAATTAAAGTCTGCTGAGATGAAAAACAAATGCTAAGGATCATCCCAGTAGGAGAGGAGCTAAGCACTGTGAGTGTCCTGCTGGGAACACTCCAGCTGACTCTGGTGGGCAAAATTCTGGGTTATGTGGCTAAAAAAATGACAGGAAGTCTTTTCGCTTCTGTTTTAAGAGATAGCAGAGAACTATCCACCTGAGCAATCTAGATCTGAGATTTATATTTTTTGATTATTAAAAATAATTGCTATTTGGCAAGATCGAAATAATCTAAAACAACTTTATTTTTCACTGCGTAGACACTGTATAAACAAACATGGCAGTTCCATTTTTTAAGTAACCAGCAATTTTTTATTTTAAAAGTTTTTTGGCAATGCTAGTATCTCTGTTTTGGGGAATATGGTAATTTCAACTAAAAGGGATCTGATTTTCCAAAGGACAAATAGCAGTCTTCATAAATCATCTATGTAAATTTGAAAGCATCCGGTATAATTTGTGACTTTCGAGAATAACACTTTTAGAATTCATGTACGTTAGGATATTGCAGTGTTTGGTTTACAGAAGTAAAGCAGAGATGCTGTTTTCAGCCATGACGAGACTTAAAGAAAATACATGGAAATAAAAGGGCTTTATTTCTGAAAAACTGGTTAGTACCACAGAACTACTGATTTTCCACTGCCTTATATTTATGTAACTTCATTACTTTGCTGATGTAAATTCTTTTGGATTCCTGTGATCTGTCACTTGGTCCAGCTCCTATTTCTGAATGGCTCCGATTATGTCCAGACTCAGTTGGAGAAGAGGACGATTGCTGTCACCAATTCTGGGCATGTAGGCAGCAGGCCTAGGCACCTGGCCTAGGAAAAATTCCTCCTCTGACATTTTGCTTTGAGACACGGGAGTTTGCAGTCTCACCACCTAGACTCCGCACGGATGCCAGCTCTCCCAGCTTCCCTGCAGGCTCTGCAGGGACTCGCTGTGAACGCTCAGTTACCCGAGTAAATCCGGCAGGGATGGGTTGTCATTAAACAAGGAGCTACGCCACTTTGTAGTTTCTAAATTCAGACTAACTTTTAACTCTTGAACATGCATAAAAAGTATAAACACTGTATAAATTTCTCTTTACATTTTTATTCATGACTTTAGAGACTGTTAGGCTCTCTATTAACAAAAAGCAGGTAGAACACTACTTTCAAGGGCTCTGAATCTTTATAAACTCTAAAAGTCCATTTCTCATGTCAGAGACTGAACCACTGAACTCTTCAGGAGCTATTTTGATTTTTCATTTAAAAAAAATAATCTTGCTATCCTACTCTTTTACTTGAAGTGTCAATTACAGCGAAGACTGCTGTTGTAGTTTCTGAACAGAAATGCAACATGCTGCAATATATCCCGTCTTTTCTTGTTATTAGAGATGCCATACAGAAAGACATAGGTGTCAAATATTTGTCAGTGTAATACTTTTTCATTAATATAACTCAGCATTGCATGGTGTGTCTAGATTAGTATGCTCTTTGCTAAACCTTAATATTGAACTAATTTATATCTTAATATCTAATTAATTAAGAGCCATAATTATTTAATTCATATGATGGCTCCTTTATGTGCCTCTAAAACTGCTTGAAGAAAACCACTGATTGGGATTCCATCAGCACTTCACGAAGCTTAGGCTTCGTGCATTGCAAGCACAGAGTGTTTGACAAGTTTTAATTGTTAATCAATTGTGTATTAAATTAATTTTTACTAATTACAATGTGCTGGAATAAAGAATATAATAATAAATGAGAATAAAAAACTTAATGAATCAGATAGAATAGGACAACCTGATGTTGTGATTATTTAATAGAGAGCAATAATGAGCTCTTTGAACTGTGATGAAATTCACACTGAGCAAAACCCAGGAACAATGCCCATAGGCTGTTTGAATTCAAGTTATGTCACTGTATCAAGTCTTGCTAACTACAGTCACTGTTTCAGGACAAAACTCTCCCCATACCAGAATCAAATAAGTCCAAATTACAAAATGAGGATGAGACCAGGTCAGATGAAAATTATATTGTCATTTTATTTGTTTCTGCTCCTTTCTAATGCCTCACAAAGTTGAATACAGGTTATTTCTGAAATCCTGAAAATCCTTCAAGATCTTTGGAGTGCATCCTTGCATGCCTTTTTGCGGGTGTTATATTGAATAATACCCCTGTTTTTTTGCTTAGGGAAAAAGGAGAAACTTTATCTCACAACGGGAAATATTCTGAGCTAAATTTTTGCAGAGCAATAGACACTTGCGGCAGGTAGCTCATGAGAGCTACTTTTAATTTATCATATAGTAAGGATGAGAGGACTCAAGTCCTAGAAAGGCATATTTTTCTCTGTAGACTGTGAAGGGATTCTGGGTAGACATTCAGATGTATACAATGTGGACAACTAAGTGTGGAAAGAAGAATCCTACCCAGAATGGCAGTTTATTACTTTTGCTTTACAAAATGTGTATTGATTCAGAATGCACTAAAGATTTTTCAGAAAAAAAAACAATGCTATGGTCTGCTGCATGATTTTTGTTGATTTGTGGGTTTTTTTTTTTAATTAAGATCTGTTAACTTTTAGTCCTGAAAAAATTTACTGAAGTTCACACACAGGAAGCAGTGCACTAGCTCAGTTCTAGGATGCTTGAGGGCTACACATCACCTTCACAACAGGGAACAACAATAGCATGAAAATTTCCTGCAGTAAGGTGGAAGATGTCACATATATAGTTAAAGACTGGTTTATGCTGGATTGTGATCCTTAGAGTTTTAAGATCCAAACAAGATATATTTTCAGGTGATCCAGAAAGATCTGGAAGTGAAATCAGGTGATGTGTTGAGTCAACACATTTGCGTTGGGTCTATACTTCGGAAGTTGCTCTTGTCCCGTCTATAGAGTGTGCACTGGACACATACCCATGTGAATTAAACATGAAGTATCAAAATGGTATTTAGATGAGACATAGTTCTAAAAGTAGAAATCTGTTCATGGATGAATTTCATCATAAGAAAAAGAAGGCTACATAGAAATGCCGTAGCCACATTAAAGAGGGCTGTAGCACCTCAGAAAGCACCTCAGTTTAAGCAATACACTAAGCGTGGCAACATGCCAAAGAAATAGGTCTATATTACTGCCCCATTCTTCAGGTGAGGAACCTGAATGGTATGAAAAGTATGGCTTGGTTAAGGCTGCGTGGGGAATCATAACACAATTTCAAAGGTCTATGTAGGCACAAATCCTCCCAACCACATGCATTTCAGTGAAACACACATGGAAGTTTCCAAGGAAAAGGTGGTATTTTTCAGGGTGTTTGCATGATGGAAAATGCCAATAGGCAAGGTTGCAAGAGGCAGAAGAGCTCAGCTACACACTAAGTTTCCGAAGACATTCTTTGAAATTGAAACAAGGCACCTGCATGTGTGTTCATGTGTACATGCAAGCATGTATAAATGTTAAATATTTCTTGGGTCAAAAATGGAATATTATTGACCTTAGAGAAGAGGGCTTTCGCATTTTACTTGGGTGTAAATATCCACAGGAAAATATGTTCTCATGTTTACTATCCAAGAAAAAAAAAGACCCTCTCAAGCCTCACCAATTCATGCGGCAACATGTGCCTGTTGTGCCAAGATGGAGATTCTTGTCATTACATGCAGAGGAGGAATCAAAATACCGGGATCTCCTGTCTCCAAATGGCAAAGAAGTTGTCTTTTACTAGTTTTTTTTATAAGCCTAATGGATGAGAGCCGTCTGCCAGGAAAGCTGGTGGGAGGCCATGAAAAATCATCTCCACTGCAGTTGTTTCTGTCTGTTATGAGGAGATTCGTACACATTACAGACACTATTTAGGCATGTGTACATCAGAATCACAGACATTAAAACTATAGACATGATAGGTAAACTGACAGGTATCAGGTGATAGATGTCGATGGTGTTTGATCAAGATACTGGCACGCAGTACACGGACTTTGGAAAATACAATGTTCAGTAAGACACAGAATGTGTAACTGTTGTTGAAACAGTTCTCACACGTAGAAGTACAGTGGGAAAAAACCTTCCCTATTGCGTGAAAGTGCAGTGCTGAGGTGAGCACTTCTGTCTGCACATCCCAGACTTTTAGCGGTACTGTTCTGATACGGTCAAGATTTATCCTCTGAGGGGAGGTGGGCAGACAGCCTGATAGCAAGGCTTAGGGAAAGGGACAGAAGTCCCTGTTAGAATCTGGCAGCTGAGAAAAGGAATTGTGAAAGAAAGACTGGCAAAAACCTAACTAGAAAACCACTAACAGAGCAGAGTGCGGCATGGAAGAAATGGTTGCCAGAAGCTGGAGGGACTTAGCATTTATATGTCTGTAATCCTGTGGCTGTTACTGCCCAGAAAGTCTTGGGAGTGTCATGCTGAATCCTCTCCAATACCATTTTGGGAATCTGATAAGTGACTATTGTTACTTTTTACCTAAAACAGAGCAGCCTGAGTATAATTAGACGAAGGGTGTGCCCTCGGCCACAAACACGCCTGGGGTGTTTCATGTTGTGATGGCATGTTTACAATTCTGTAATCGTTATCCTATGTAATTTTAAGGATTGTTTTTAAACGCTAAACACTAACGAGTGCCCTGACTTCTGAAAGCATAAGAAAGAGGTGAAGGATACATCCCATTTCCTTTCTAGCTGTTGTGGGGTGGAAGGAAGGGCACGGCACTGGTTCTGGTAGTCCAGTATGCCTGCTCTGCCACCCAACCTGTCCGACCCCGCATTCAGAGAAGCCTGAGTTGTTCCCAGCCTCAGATCCTCTCTCAGTTCTGCTGCAGGTAAGCCGAGGACGCGGTTCGCTTTTCCTTACCTGGCACATCTGCTTCTTTGTGTATGGGCAAAGCTGTTCAATATTAATTTTCTTAGGAGTGGGAGGGCTTCAAAAAGAGTGCCGAATGACAGCTGGGCAGGGAAAGGATAATGGGCAGGAATACTACAGGCTTTACTGTTCTGAGGCTTTAGGGAGGAACAAGAACACATTACAGGATTAATTTACCAAACTTAAATTATTATTTATAATTAACCTTTTCAGGTAAGATTCATCTGTGTACCAAAGAGCACGGATAAATCTGGCTTTTGGTTGCAACCAGCTTTTTGATTAACTGATAGTGTGAGGTTATATACCAGGACTGCAGGCAGACGGAGAAGAAGGGCAGTAAGAGAAGAAAGAAAAAAGTATCATGGGAGATTTTGGGAAACAAAAATGTTAATGGCAGGGGACAAGGACAGAATTGATGGAAATCTGTTAACTCTGGAAGTGGGGAAAAAAAACTAGAGGATAATCCAGTGGGGGAGGAGACAGACCAGAGCAGATGCTTGGTGGAGGAGTGGACTGCTGAGATGATAGGGTGGAAGGTGGGAGAGATATACAGAGAGCTGGAGGAGGGAGGAGGTTCTTGGGGAAGGAAACAGGAGTAAAAGGAAGCACATGTAAAAAGGAAGGCAGAAGGGAAGTCTGGCAACAAGCTGGAGGCTGCAGCTGCGAAAGCCACACAGGAAGCAATCAACGGGACTCCAAGAAGACCAAAGGTAGAACAACAGCATTTACATAAGAGGATAGGTCAGAAAATATCCAGATTAATGGAAATTTCAGGAATATTTTTGTTTCCTTCCTTTCCCTTGTCGCTTCATTTTCTGACTGACTTTAGAGAAGGAGAAACTTCATAGAAAGCCAGGCAGAGGCTTATGCCATGGGATGCCTCTTGAGTTAGTATGTGTGGGACGTAGCTTTATAGCTCCTGTCATACTGACTCACCCCGGGGTCCTGTTAACCCTCTGGGACAGCTTTTATCTTAATTATGAAAGGCAGGTAGGTAGGCTGCTCACTGTTGCTCTTTGTTGTAACTGTCTGGAAGGAGGTGCCTCAATCCGCTGTTCAAATAAAAAAATTAATACAGTGCTTAAAACTTTAATACTTTAATAGTTTTTAAAAAGTATTTTAAACAGTTCATCACTGCTATGGTAAAAGGATCTAGCAAGGATCTAAAAGGACGGGCAGAGGAAGCTGTAGCACTGTCACTTGGCTCAGATGTTCATTTAGACAACAAAGTTCTGAACCAAAGCCTGTGGAAATCGTTAGAAAGGGTCCCATGAATTTGAATGGCTGTGTTCACAGCTGTGATCCCTCGTTCTAACCTGTCTCTGTGCTTTGTGTAAATAAGTATAATAAGCTCAAATCTGAAGAGTTATCTCTATGAAACTCCTTACCCGGCTTCCAGTGTGTTTTGAGGATTAACTGGGATTAGACTGTGTTTGCAAAGACTTATTGCAAAGAGCAAAGTCAATTAAGCTTGTTCTGGATTGGCAACAGGGACCTGATACATTGCCTCCAAGTGCTGGGCTATAGCAGAGGGTGAAGAGATCAGAGGCAGAGGCTGGCGTTGAAAGGATTTCACAGAACTGGTATTTCTTGCAAAGCCTAAGTGTGAAAGAGTATTATCTTTGGCTCAGGGGTCTTATAATTCCTTATCACTTGAGACAGTTTAGCTACCAAGGAGTTTGAAAGGTCTCGGCAACTTTCTATGTCTCTTTGTGGCTGATGAAAGATCAACTGACGCGTAGGGCACTGGGCAGCCAGGGTTGCTATAGGGTTACTACAGCAACGTGATTTTTCCGTGAATCAGGAGCTTATTTAGCAGGCTCTTCTGCGGCTCTCCAGTTCCTGGTGGCAAGAGTAGTGAGAGCAGCTCTCCCTCCATACAGGTATGTGACCCCGCCCCTGGACTAAATGCAGTTTCTCAGCACACAGTTGGACATTGTATTCGTTTCTTGTGAGCGTACTATTGCACTTGACACTTTATAACTCTAAGAAGAGCCCATTCACTAAAATTTAGAAAGAGTAAATATACCGATAATCAAATTATTTCACTTGCATATTAATATCCAGGTAATATTTAATATATTGCTAATATTTCACTGTACATTGCAATTAAAAATGAATGTATTCATATTTTAAACTGTAACAAGTGTATATAATCATTTGTCAGTGAATCATTATATTATATATAAAAGTCTATTATATAAAGGATTATATACATTTATTATAAAAAATAAATAAGAATGAAGAGAAATATCAAGTGTATGGCTGATCATAAAATGCATATGTTTTTATAAGTGTGTTATAAATGATCACCTGAAAATACTATAGTAATTGTTCATTATAGGAAAAGGCATATATGTGCATTTCTGTGTAGATTTAAAATTATAATTTATGTCCAGTAAAGATGCTGATGTAACATATCTTAAATTAATTTTAATATGTAAGTCCTGAGATCAGCTCAATAAATATAGCATAGTCATGTAAATACTAATAACTTGTGCTGTTTTAGTGATCTGATTCTCTTTAACAACTGATACAATAACTATGATATTAACTCAGTGATTTTTTTTTTTACTTGGCAAAAATGTCACGTTCATTAAAAATGTGTAGCCTGTAGTTGTCTAGTTTTGGGGATCTTTTTCCTGTCCTCAAGTGATACTTCAGAAGCATTTATATAATTGGCACAACCAGGAAAATGATAAGAAATGTAGCGTTTTTCACTTAAATTATTATATTTTGGAACTACTTTTTATGTAACTGATAGTTATATGCATATTTCTGTAACATGGTTTCATTTGAAAGAATAATGCCCTATCTTAGCATCAGAAAATGACATAATTTGAGAAGTTCGGGCTATCTTAGGTATTAGTTGCCTGCTTCATTCACTGCTAGTGCACAGAAATCACCACTAGTACTTTTTCTAATGCTCTGTTCTTCATAGTTGTTAATGTTCTTCTCTTAATATGCAATAATACTACACAAATTTTCCTCATCTCTCAAGACCTCCAGCTGCTGCCAAGGTATGTCTTGTGGCAAGGGTGATTTTATTTTTCAGTTGTTTTTTTTTTGTGTGTGTGTTATCTACGTTTTATACTTTTACTGAAGAAATGAAGAAAAATATGAAAAAGGAAAAATTCCTTTTTTGTCACACACACAAGAGTAGCACATTAGCACTTAGAATAAAGAAGAGGAAAAAGCTCCTTTCGTATAAGAAAATTTGTATAATAACTTTTTTGTTTAATAAAGTAGTTTAAATAAAGCCTAGCTCACCAGATCCATGGGGAAAGGCTATAAAAGGTGAAAAACTCCATGGCAGTTGGCACATGTTTTCTTGAAACTGTCTGAGTATTGCTTCCTCACCCAGACTGGCAGGCAAGACCCACACGCTCTGTACCTCGCTGCCAGCTGGAGGGGACAATCTGCTTTTCTGAGAGCGTTTCCATCAGCTCCGTGCTGCCACTTCTGTCGTCTGTGTGATTTCCCCTGAGGGAGAAAGCTTAATCAGGAAGGGCTTTGGTCTGTATTAATTCTCCAGATGATTTTCTATGTCGCCCTTTCTTTTGGTAGAAAACATACGTCTCGCTGGCAGAGGCCTGGATCTCCTGGTACCATCCCAGCCACCGATTCTGATTCTCAAAGTGGGGCTGGGGAACTGTCCCAGGACATGGGGTTGGTTAAGTAAAGCTTTCTTCTTGTGCTGACCTGATGAAGAGCAGGATTTTTTCTGGCAGTAGGCTCATGGTTTGGCTTTAATACCTTGTGTTTGAGGCTGAACTGAATTCCCGGGGAAGATCTTCTGCACGTTGCTCAGACCAAGGGCATGTCTCCAGGTCTGGAACATGCGAACTGAAAGAAAAAGTTGTCAATTATTTGACAGGTCTCCAACTCTTGAGAAGTCACCAAAAAGTTGACCTTAAACTTACCTCTTCATTAATTGGAAAAATCCTTGTACGTATGTTGTTCTTAATTATTACACAGACAAAATTATGGTGTAGCTGGCAGGCAAAAGCTAACATAAGGACTACCCAGTCATTCACCAAAGCCACTGCCATTGTCTGTTTGGGATGATTCACTATGGTGACTATTTCTCAACCAGGTATTGCACCAGTGAAGGAGTTTTGAATTACTCCATTATTCTGTGACTTCTGAGCCAAGAAGAGTTTTGCAAGAAGTGGAATATATCCAAGTAGGGACAAGATTTATTAAATTTCTCTTGATTTTCAAAAGATGTCTGCTTTCAAAATTTTTCTCCCCTACCATTGGAGCCTCCTCTCTGTGCCCTCCTTAGGTTTCTGTGCCCTCCTTACATCTCTAACATTAACAGACTGACCCAGCCCTTCAGGTAACAGATTTTTATGGCTCTTTGTTGCTTCAGACTCACCCAGAAGCCTAAGTTGTTATATTACAGTTTCTGTATTGGGTTCAGTTCTATGAAGTTCCTTCCTGTCTATGTTCTGAGTGAGTCTCACGTGAACCCACAGAAGTGGAATAATCAAAGTTGGCTCTATCCCTGCCTCACTTGTGCTTTCTTCACCTCATTCCCCTGCTAAAATAATTTGAAAATAATTTTTAGAAGTGATTTTGAGGACTGAGAAAGGCAGCAGCTAATGCATGCCACGGTCAGCGAAGAAGAGCTCAGAATCAATATTTCTGGGGAAAAAATGAACTGAAGCAGCTGCTGGGTCTTCCATCATCCACTTTTCCTTTAAAGAACCTAGTTACAATGACAGAGAAACTCATCACTGGCAGGAGCCAAATATATCACACTGTTTCCACTGTTATGCTGCCAAGTTGGCTTGAGCCAATGGTATTTTAGGATGTTTTCCGTGTCATCGGAACACATTGAGAATCACAAGGGACAGCACCTTATGTCCTAAGACTTCACAGAGCTGGGAAAACTACAGTTGGGAGTCATTAGTGGGTAATGAAGGAGCTACACAGCAGTTTGGAATGAGTCTTCCAAGCTCTTGTGATGGGAAATCAGGTATTAATGCATGTTTGGGAGGATCTTTTTTCAGGGGGCTGAAGTCTGCTTTATATGAGTGGTTGGAGTATGCCTCAGGGCATACACTGGAAAGCCTTGAAAGCCAACACATCTGCAGTAAAAGTCTGTGGTGCGAGGTGGGCAAAAAAATGCTACACCACCTCTGCAATCTTTGGCCAAACTTTCCATTAATGTCAGGTGGTAAATATTCTGAAGTTTTCTCGTTGCATTTTCTTCTTGCTTCACAACTTGTTTGCACTTACCAGAACCTTGTATAGCTGTCCTGGTATTGTCAGTATGGTGCACTGATGAGGGGAAGAGCTGAAAGACCTTTCTGGGGAGTCTGAGTGGAGTTGTTCTAACATTAACCTTCTAAAAGTTAGATGTCTAACTTAAATGAGTCATTTAGATCCTCTGTAGTTAAAGGAGAGACATCCTGATGTCCAAAGGACGTAACACACCCTTGCCTAAGATAAGCATTTAAGGTAGATGGGATGAGTCCATGGAAGTGCTCATACTTCTCCATTGAGAGGAGGAGAAACCAATTCATCTTCCTTAGGCCAGATGCTTACTTTTTGCCTAGATAAAGTTATTTGAAACAAATATTTGAGTTAACTTTAAACAAGAAAATAATTATTGCTATGAAACTATGTCTTTCTTTTCTTTTAGGTCCTTAGAGATAAGATATTAAAAGCAAAACTGAAACAACTGAAATATCTTGATACTTCCTTCTTTTAAAGAGAGGTGACTACTCTGCCACATAACGCTGTTCTCTCCCATGGCTTTTGGAAAATTAGGTGGTAGAAAATAGCAGTCACAGTGAGAGTACCCGAAACAAAGACAGTGAACATATCATTTAGGAAAAAAAATATTAGTTCTGTATTATTATTTTTATAATTTGGGTGTTATATATTCAAGTTCTTTATAGGCAGTACTTGAAGATAGGCCATGTTCACTCTAGGGGAGGCTCTTATGCAATAGAAGTGAAGTAAATTGTTGAGGCTGGTCTGGGTGGGTAGTTCATGTGCTGCTTCTTATTTATTATATGATGAAGTGATACACAGAAGGTTTTCATATCCATAGGAAATCAAACTGCCTTTCATGAATACAAAATTTCACTCCCTATAAAGGAACACCTCCTAGTATCTCCAAGACATGCGAAGGGACAGAAGTCTCATCCAGCTGGTGGCATATTGCACGTTTTCTTCTGTAGGTGATTCATATTCCTCATTCTCCTCCTCAGTAGAACTAAGTGCACATGAGTGAACCTGAGTGTGTTGAATCAGAAAGAGCTGATTTGGGGACAGGAGCCACATGTTCTTATTTTTTTGTGGGTTTTTTTGAATGCTTTAAATCTTTTACTACTGAGTGAGATACAACCCTTCTTCTGGGACTTAATAACTGTGGAGAAGCCAGAGAGGACCACTGAGTGGTGGCAACAGGATTTTGGGTAGGGAGTGTGGAAGCCACATAAGATGATGCTAATAGAATAAGCCGGATAAACAATAAATCTGTGCTTTTACTTGCCATAGAAAGGAGGTAAACATAATTCCTCACACCTTTATTTCAAAATAGGAAGAGTACTCAAAAGATTACAGAAAATCGTGTTTTGAATGCTGAGAACATTAACCTCATCTTCTGCCTCAGGGCTTGGCACTTTGCCTAACAACTAGAAGGTTTTTTTTGTTTGTTTGTTTTTTAAAGGTTAGTGTCCTCTGAAACACTCAGAGGGTGCAAAAGTATAGAAAGGAGTTTCCTGGAGTTTTCTAATCTGCTTGCTAACCTCAGCCACATCTCCACATCTGACAAGGGATTAATGTTAAGATTAGTTTTTACAAGTTTCATAATAGGCAGGTGAAGAAAAACCCTGAGAGTGCAATGATTCTGGAAACACGGGAATATAAAATCATGCTCTGCTGTACTGTACATCAGAGAATCCCCACAGGAATGTGGGAACATTTATGTGGGCATCCTCAAAATTCAAATTATATGTACCATAAAGGTATGTCATCCCCTCATGGAAGGGATCTTAACGTAAAAAAAAAAAGGGGAGGCACTGAGTGTTTAGGAATCGTGGGGCATATAGAAAGATGATAACTCTCCTCATTTGTTCCCTCTGTGTTTAGAAAGCACCCCAAAGAAAGTGATTTCCAAAAGGCCCCGCTATGAGATGTCTAGAAAAGCCAGGAATCACATTCATCTCTTCAGCATTTTCTTGTCAGTAGTATGTTTATTCCAGGAAATGTGGGTGGACTTCATTTGGAGTTAACAACTGCATTTTTCTTTTTCTGCTTCCTATGGTTTTCTGTGTCTTCATCAAGCATGTGAGTGTCATTTACACTATTTCTCTTTCTCAACAGTTTCTCCTTGTGGGGTAGTTTGTCTGTTCACGCACCACTGGGGACTCCAAAGAAGTACATAATTTTTTGCTTTTTCTGTCATCGCTCTGTATTTTCTCCCCTGTAACCTCTGAACTCTGATATGAAGCCGGAGAACACAGAAGGACCGTTAAGTACTTATGGTTTGGTTCTGTTTGTTTTAAGAAACAGAAATGACTGATATCCAAAAGTGCACAGCTTCTTTCTTAGCTTCAAATCCCTGTAGCTGGTTTCTGCAGTTGAACCTGGCAGTCCTCATTTCACTGCCAAGCACTGCCTGCTAGAAGAGATTTTGCTTATGTAGGACAATAATAGGATATCATAAGTCACAAAATTAGCTGATACAACTCAGCATGTATATGTTGAAAACTGAGCTTCATTACATCTGCTTTAGTGCCTTTAGGTTTCCAGCAAAAAGACAGCAGTAGATATTTTCCTCCCTTAGGAATGGTGCACACTGAATGCCATACGATGGAAACGGAGAAAATCAGCATGGTAGGGAACGTCGCCGTGGGCAGGTGTGAGTAACTGCAGTTACTTCCTCTTAGAAGCGACAACTGAGCAGTGAAGAAGGCAGTGCAGCCTGGGAGGAAATCTGGGGGATCCCGAACAAGAGCATCCTCAAGAGACCATCGTACAAAGAGATGTCCAATAGAAATAATTAAGGATAATATTCATAAAAGTAGTGCATGGGAACCATAGTGTGGAGGACTGCTTCTTTCAGCGGTTAAACTCCACCCTTTAATTAGAGAATAGAGGAAAGCAAATTTACTGCTTTTTTCAAGGATGTGAAACTGGAGTTAGTCAGGGTCACCAACTTTCCTTGGCAGCGAGCCTTGTACAAAGACTATCCTACAGGTTGCTTTCAAAGGACCAGGCTCACTTTCACTCTTGCTTTCACTACGAGGAGACAAAACCTCAAATCATCATCCACCTTAGATTTACTTAGCAGAAGTAGATTAGAAGAAGAGAGCTTTTTCCACAAAAGCTTAACTTTCAGATACGGTGATATCAAAAACAGAATAGTAAACTATCAGTCAAAACACATAGCAAATACTAAACATGTGGATCACAAACTATTCAGTGCTATACCCTGAAAGTCTGACCTGAGAATCTATTTTTAGGAATATTTTCTTTCTTATAATTAAATAAGTCAAATATAAATCACCTCCTCTTGCTGCTGCCAGAAGAATCTTTTAAAACAATCCATTCATTTAATTCACCTGGGATGAGGAGGTATTTAAAAAATATTTGTGCAAAAGCTTGCCAAACTGATTATTGTTAATTATTAGTAGACAGTGTGCTGGGGTGACACTTCGGTCTGCACAGGTGTTAGTGTAAAAATAACTGATTTTTAGATACATTAAGAAAAAGAAACTTCTGGGATGAAGTTCACTGAACTTGCAGTAAAAGAGGAAGAGCCTTAGGACTTCGAGAGGAAATGTTGTAATCCAACCTGTGAAAAAAAAATCCCTTTAAAAAATATTCTGACATTTCCTGATTTTTATTACTTGAAAATATACTATCCTGTAGTAGTAATATACTACTACAATGATTAAGCTGCAAAGGTGTTTAGCCTGTATTTTGACAGAGAATGACTGCAATAGTATTTATACAGCAGGGCATGCTATATAGCAAAGAATATTTGAAAATATTCTGTATCTTAAAGAAGCTGTCAGGAACTGGTTAGTCATAACTTACTAATATGAGCAGTTTTAAAGCAAATGGATATTAGAGAAGAAGTGACCAGGAACCAAATAAGTAAGTTACCCTTTTGTCTCCTTGACCTTTGACTCACTTGGATCAAAATTTGACAAAGATTGCAGCTGCTAAGTATATTACCACGAGATGTAGGTAGTGGCTTTTAGTCAGACTGTAAAAATAACGCCCCCCCCAAGCACTAATACAACTTAACTTTTTCTTCCGTCAAAAAGATAAAGAGGGAACTGACGTCTCTTGGAATATATAAACACTCCCTCAGAGTTTAGAGGCTATATGCTTGGTGGGGAGATTTAGCTGCTTGTCTCTCGTAACTTGATGCAAGTCATGTGTTAAGTACTTGTACATTCAGCTGAAAAGTCAGTTGCCCTTATTCAAGGTGAGTCATATGATACAACGTTTAAAATCAGAGGGTTTTCCTCAGAAATATTTTTTAAATCAGTTTGTGGAAAGCTCTTGAAAATATTTATTTGTAGTATAAAATAAAATGACAGGATTTTGCAAAGCTGTTTACAAGAAACAGTGAAATTTTACATGTATTAGTGAAATGCTTTGTTACTATGTTAGCAATGGTATTTTATGTTCGGTATTGCTGGCTTTCCCATGTCTTTTGATATTTAATATTCTTGGAGCTACAGTTCCGGAGACATGAATTTATAAGAAATGCATCTTTTTAAAGTGATATTTGTAGCACTTAATATTGCAGATAAAAACCTCGAAACTATGATTTCAAAGTATGTCAAAGATTAAAAAAAAAAAAAAAAAGCAGAAATAACCTCTTCCCTGCAAATGTATCTCTTAATAATTTCAGGATTTTTAATCCCACTATCTGACCGTGGAGAAACTGGAATTATGTTTAAAGAAACACCATGGTTTTGGGTTGAAACTCTTAATAGGAATTTTCAAAATTCATTTTAATTTTCACTAAACACACTGCTTCTTCCCCATGTAGTTGCCCTCATTTAGGGCAATAAATCTGATTCCCTGTCAGAATTGAAGTAATGCCCTGTCAAGCAATGTTTTAAAATTACTATTAGAGCTGGAGAAATTAAGAAAATACAGAAAATATTCTTTGATTTTTATAAGGGTTGCTTTAAACTGACATGTACAGAAGTGTAAGCTAAGTAGGGAAGAAAAAGTTTGATAATATTTTGCATCTTTCCTCCTATTCAGTTGCTTATAACTTGTCTTTTCAGAGATTTGAATGGACCATTTCCATTGTCAATATTCTATTAAGGACATTTGAAACAGTAGTATAAAGTACATACCCAACACTCTAAATGAGATTAATATTCTTATTAATCCTGTAGTCCAATCTAATTTTAATTGATACTATAGTCTCATAGACAATATCTGATTTTGTTATGGTACTTTCTATTCTGCTTAAGGTAAATTATTTTCACTTGAATATGAATTCCCAGACACAACTGCATTCTTATTGGAAATTTCTACTTTAATCTTCATATTTTACATTCAGTTGTGATAGATGAGAATAGCTTGTTGAATTCTATGTGAAATTGAGTGTTATGTTGTGAGTGCACTTCACTGCAGTTGTGTAATGGATAATTTGAATTGCATAAATTGAGATATGTCTAGACTGCTATTGCTTTGTGTTTGGTGGGAGAAGAGTGAATATTTTACAGTTTGCAAAAGCTTGGAATAGACACAAATTATTAGCAGCCAGTTGCTTTCTAGCTGTTTATTGCTAGTGCTCATGAGAGATACCTAATCTGCCTAACACAAAAAAAATCCGTTGGAACAGCTTGTAGAAACTTAGATGGAAATGTATTTCAGTGGAAGGTGTATATCTGTTGAATTTGAAAAGCTTCAGTATGTAAGCCAAGAAAAAATGTCTGCCAATGTCTAAAAGCCCTCTTTAAACCTTTAGGGAAGAGATAATTTCCATTTTTAATTTTAAAATGTGTTTCCACACTTTAAAAAAAAAACCTGCTAGAATAGATAGCATTGGGGAAAAAATCAACCTGAAATATGTACTTTTCAGAATCTGATTTCATTGAGAATTTCTGTTTCTCCTTAGATTTGTTACGATGTGTAGCAGCTGTCAGATTTTTAAATCCCCACATCACTTATCCAATGAGTTGCACAGCAGTATTACAGTTCTGCTTTTGCCAGACTAAAGATCCTGATCTGAACATATCTGCAAAGATATGAGAGTTGGTCCTGGTGACTTGCACTTATATGTTCTTCAGGTCTAATGAATTTCTAACTCGAGTTTACTTTGAAGTTTGCCGTTAGCCACATTATGCATCCATCCACTATATCAAAGAGCCTTTAATAACTTGGTGTTTTTATAATTCAGTCAAGTTGCCTTTCAGTTATCTTTGTGAAAAGTGCAACAGGTTTCCTTGATGTTACCTGTTTGATGAGTTCCTATTGCTGTTGTGTACAAAGGCACAGTGTAACAGAGCTGGTAGAGAGGAAAGCAACTAAGTAACCTGCGGTTCAAATAAGGTGTACCTCCTCCAGCAGAAAAGCCAGGTTTACAGTTGTAAAGAGATTCTTCTCAGTTCCTAGCCAAAGTAAAAAACTTTAGCCAACTCTGGTTTCTTTCTTGATCCCTTGTATGTGCAGGGAGAGCAATCAAAGGGTAAAGTTTTGATGTGGAAATCACCTGGTGGCAGGTGGGTGGCCTGGCTGGCTTTTATAGGAAGAGTATTTTTCTCAGATTGCAAGCAGTCTTTTGGTCATTCTACTTGCAAGTATCCAAGGAGAAATACTTAAAATACCAAATGAGGTCAAATGTACAGAAATAGTCATTGTTAATGTCAAGGGACCCATGAACTGCTGCTAGTGCAAGAGCAGGCAAAAGGTGGGTTTCCAATGCAGATAAAAGGAGCAGTCTGGGCGCAGGTACAGACATGACATAATTGTGAGTCTGGCAGGACATGGGAGGACACACCATTAGCCTGCTGGCCATGGTACCTTATACGTCAGTGCATGCTATATGTGTCCTTTTTTTAATAAAAGGACCTCATCACGGCGTTTATGAAAATAAAAGACATGCTATTCCTACACCTGCTTTACTATTTAGAAATCCATGAAGATTTCTTAACCCTTTAATCCTCATGAGTAAACTGGGAATTCAGGTTGAGTTGCTATTCCACTCCATCTTTCTGTTTTCCTTTGCTCTCTGTGCTCGGCCTTGAATGCGTAATTAACTCTGCAACTAATACCTGCTTTAAAATTGATTTAGAGATGATCACAACATGTTAAGAAACAGAAATTGGTAAGAATAAAAAGGATACAGACAATGACATCTAAAATAGAAAACAGCAGATTTTCTGTTAGCTGGAGGTCTAACGCAAATAACAAACTTGCAAATTCTGTGGATGTGATTAATTCCTGAGCAAGAATAAATTGCAAATTAGGCAGCTTTTTGTCTTAGTTATTCATAAACAGTAACAAATAGGAAAAAATATCACTGGGAGCTTATGTTTTACCTCTTTATCTCTCAGCACTGGTATCTTTCTGATTTTCTTTACACCACCTTTCATTAGGGGCCAGATCTTAAGAATGTTAGCACATATTACCAGCAACTGTTGTTTTCCAATGAGTAATTGCAGACTTTTTTTTTTTTCTGAGATTGAATGATCTTGAAATATAAGGTGTTACATCTTTCAAAGATCAAAATCTAGACTTGCTATAAGAAGTCTGCCTTTCTATAAGGCAATTGGGATTGGTAATTGATGGTAAGAATGCAAATCGAAAAGGAAAATCCAGTCATGCTTTTGTCATGAAGTTGCTGAAACAAAGTTTTATCCCTTCAGTAGCAGACTGTGGACTGACAGAGATCTGGAAAGACAGGCTTCTCGTAGGTGCCTCCCATTAGAGGCTGCCATTCCCACCAAGGTGCTGATGGACCTTGAGGACTTCTTTACTGGCATAATGCAGAAACAGCCTGGATAGCTCACACTAGTGGTGTAAACTCCCCGTTTTGCCTGAAGTGGGAGCCATGGGCATTGCAGGCTGTGATAAAAGCAGAGGGCTATAGCTTCCTCCTTTGGCACAGAGAGGTTTTAGAGAAGGTGCGTGCCTCAGGAAGAGTGTCAGCTGAATAGTAATGATGTCAGTCTGCCCCAATGCAACAGGGCCAAAAAAAAGAAAAAGACTAGACTAATGAAAGAACTTATCGGTCTTTTAGAGAATTGGAATACAAAAAGATAATGATCTGTAACAAGCGACTCGCTGGCCAAAAGTATGTGCAACTTTTTTTTTTTTTTATTTTTGGCACTGGCTGCCACTGTCTGGCTGGTTTTGACATGTTACCTTCCTACCTGCTTCATGTCATGCACTTTGTACTTTGAGCTTTGGAATGTGATTATTGTTCGCTCTCTCCTTATGTTAGCAGCTTCTCTCAGGAAGATCAGTGAGTCTACTGGGACCAAGAAGTGAGAAAAAACCATCAAGCCTTACAGCAAGGATTTTTTACATTGTCTGTCTGCACCCTGACAAAGGAGAGGAATGGGCTGTAACAGAAACTGTGGGCTCCTCACTGGGGCCGTCATCGGTGCTGTGCTGGCTATCTTCGGAGGAGTTCTGATACCGGTTGGAGATAACCTTATAGGCAAAGCAATAAAAAAGGTACAATTTTTTTATTTTTTTTCCCCAATCTATATGGTTTGTGGTTATTGAATAGTCATTATTTCTAAATCTTGTGATCTGTTTCTGCTTTTTTCCTTTTTTTTTTTCTTTATTAAACCTAGTTTTTGTAATATATGCAATCCAAACTTCCCTGGCAATAGATGCTGCAGCAATATTTTCTTATTATATTAATTATGTTGTCATGTTTACTTGCTTGCTGTCTTTCATGCTTCATATGAGAAGCCAAAATATTGTTTTCAAGATGTGTTTTCAGTAATGTAATTTAGAAGTAAGCATTTTTAATTTTTATTTTAATTATATTTGTTTCTAGCTTCTTTATTTTTTCCTTATGATGATGATCCACTTACTTATTTTTCTGCGTTTTTTTCTTATTTTGGTACTCACTCCATGCACTTATATTTACATACTGCAAACAATCTAAAAAAACTTCTGATGCAGAATCTAATCCTACACTTACATGCATTCAGCTCTGTGACTATACGATCCAAGCCAATGTTCTCCACAAGACTACAGGATCTGATCATATCCATCTCCTTGATTCAAGGAGTGTGAAGAGTAGTTGAAGTAGAGTGTTTTAGACCTGGCAGACACAATTTTTTTCTGGGTTTTTTAGATTATTTTATTTCTTTAAAATCTAGTTTTATCTTTAAAGAAAAATGAAAAATTAATTTGTTAAATCTTCGGTGAAAAGGGTGTATAACTGAGGGTCTAAATCATGGAGTAATCTGGAGTGAAAGACCATGGAAGCCCTGGGGTGTCCACAATGGGGACATGGAGTTGCCTTGGGGTCACTGCAGCCAAGGTGGACTCTCCTACAGTTAAAAATCTAGAAACCTTAAGGTCTTTGGCTGATGGTTAGTCCTCCTAATGATCTGCTGTGGCGCTGAAGACTGTGGAGATCTTGGAGACACTTATTCAAAGGCTTTTCTGGAAAACTGCCCTTAATTCAACAGCTGTTGAAGTCAATTGAGGAGGTGGATATATGAACTGTCAGGAAATGTTAAACTGTCTATTGAGGCCCTGCCTACATTCTGCCATCACTTTTTTAAAAAATTGAAAAAAATGGCTTCTACATAACATTTTAATTATGTCAGCAAACTCGGTGAAAACCTAACTGTAGAGAAATTTTCCAATTCTTACTGTATTTTTCATGAAATTTTCAAATTTATAGAGAATAAAAAAATAATTCTCACTAGATAATGTCTCACCCACCTTGCAACATTTTACAAAAAAGTCATACTCTCTATACTTGCAAATATTTTTAATTGATTGACATATTGAAGAAATGGCAGGTTTTCTAGAAAGCACATAGTTTTAAAAATGTGTATCTCCTTACATTAAATATTTACTTTGAGTTAATCCAAAGTGTTGTCTTATGCCATTAAGTGTTTTCAAAGCAAATTACACATATTAGCAATGTTATGTGTTCATCTGTTTACTTATAATAATGAACCAGTCATACAGCATGGTTTGCAAATGTCTACATATGAAATTATACCTGCATGAGTTCGTAGTGGTGAAGTATTAGACAGAGTAATTTTTTCCTCAACCTCTTTATAATTTTCTGCATTGTGATCATGTTTCAGATGCTTGTATCTATTTCAAGGCAGCTTGTCTGATATATATATAAAAAGGAAAAATTGTACCCGTATTCATATAAAACTTAAAAGAGTAAATTTGTAGAGACTTTATTTATTTAAGTAAATGGATACTTTTTTTCATAAGCACAAGCCATGATAGATTTTTTTTTTTCCTATTTATTGTGCTGGCTATTTAGTGAGACCATGAGACTCTAAGACAATTCCTTTTCAGAAAAGATATGCCAAGGTGCAACAGCTGAAATATGTCATCAGTTCAGCAGATGCTTAAGAGGGACTTGAATCTAACTAATTCTGATTTACCTGTGTTGGTGAAAGGGCTAGTAAGAAAAACAATTATTTGTTTGCAATTATATTTAAAATAAATATAGAGCTGACTGCAAAGAAAACAGGTCTGCTGAGCAGAGTGTACTGAAAATACATTTTTTTCTGAAATCTTTCACTTTTGGAAATGTCATTTTTTAAGGAAATGTTTTGTAGAAACAGATCAGTTTCAATGACAGTTTTATTCGGAATTTCTCAAGAATAGAGACTCTAGGACAGGAGAAAACTTCATGAGCGAGATGTTCTCTCAGATATGGCCTATAAGCATTTATATTTCCATTTGGACTCATATGAGGCAAAGCCTGAACTTAGGTCCTCACCCACTGGGTGAAAACAAATGTCAAAATGACATATTTTTAATAAAAGGGAAAAACTGTTTCAGATATCACCATTATAAGCAAAACCATGTCTTAAATTCTGCACAGGGCAAAGCTTGAAAAAAGACCCTAATTGTTCCTCTACCTATCCTATCTCAAAGTAAATCCTAGTTCTTTGCACAAGTTGTCAGCAACACAGTAAGACCAAATCTGTATTTCCATGGGAAATGAATTTTGCTATAAAATGCTGTTGCTGGATTAGAGAAACAAATGTTGAATAATTTTTTTTCTCCTGAATGAACAGTTTTAGGACATTTTATACTATGGCAAGTCAAATTGTCGTAAATTAACTTGTTATCAGGATTTAGTCAAATCACGTTATCATCAATTTACTCTCAAGCAAGTCCAGTTGAGCTTCTTAGCATCTCCCAATAAATAGGGACAACTTTAGTTTCAAAAATCAATGCAAAGAATAGTTTTTACTGTTCTTTTTCTGCTAGCAGCGGAAGCCTGAGCACGCTTCCCTTAAGCACACATCTTTGCAGCTTACCAAACCCTATCAGCCTCTTTTCTTCTTTATTGCAGTCATTGAGAGATTAGCCTGAGTAAACATGGCAGGACATATTTTGCTGGAAGGTTGCATACTGTTGTTGCAGCAAAGAGAAAGCATCTGCAGGTGAACAGACAATCTCAGGTGCCCTTAGAAACTTGACAGGGACTCTCAGGGTACAGGCTGTTATCTCTCCACCCATGAACAGTCCATGGGTGGACAACCCAGACAAAATCCATATAACATGTAACACCAAGATGTCACCTCTTCATGTGTTCCAGTTTATTAACATACATCTGTGCTTCAACACAAAACACGTTGCTGTCTTCTCTAACCCCAGACTGCTCTACCTGTGTCTCAGATCTTTTTGGGATAAGCTGTTTCTACTCCCACCTCCAGCAGGTTTAAAGAATTTCAACATTACATACATTTTCTGAATCTTTTGTAGACGCTCTTTAAAGAAACTGTCACTTGAAGAGCACACTCAACATGACACCACCAGCAGCATCTTGGCAGGGATCCACTGAGCGACATTAGTACTGAGCTATCTCAGCTCTGATACTATTCAGGGAGAGGAGACTTCCCCCTTAAAAGGTGCCTTTGGTTTCAGTACCAAAGAGCAAAACCCCTGGTTTCCCCCAGCACTGAATCTGTCCAGAGGGGAGACATGCCTTTCCATGAAGGCCTCAGGGGTTTAGAAAACTGTTCTTGGTAAGTTAGGAGTGAAACATGAAAGTTTTGGAGTTCTTTACAAAAAATATTTTGTTTGAGGCTATCAAAATATACCTTTTTAACTTACTCCACACATTTCGGTTGCATATTATCGTGTCTATTATCATTATTATTAGACATTATCATGTCTAACATTGAAAAAAATCAAAAGCAAAGGTGAATTCAAAACAACAAATCAGAAAGCTTGCATCTGATACTGTTGAAAGGAGATATTTTGACACGGCTCAATTACTTCTTTTTGCCTTTCCCTCCCTTAAATCAATATTACTTGTTTAGGCAAAATTCCCATCATTTCAGTTACGATAAAATTTTTTTTTTTTCAGCTGATCAGCTTTTTTTTCCAGCTAGGTCTAACCACTCAAACTCATTGGTAGCTGATTCATTTGCCAGAAAAATCTTTATCACCACTTCTCTAAGAGCTTTTGCTTTCTACCTGAGCACGTGAGCTCAGGAGGTTAACAGAAGCCTCATAATGTTACTTACTATATTTAATTCCTGATGAATTGATAATACAGAACGGTGTATGATTTGCCACAACACCTCAGTGCTGCACTCTTTCTGCAGAGTCCTCAGGGTTACTCTCTGCTATTTTTAGAAATAAATCTATCAATTCTAGCTATTACTATGTTTAACCACCTGTCTCTCTACATTTCTGTACCTATGATTGGCCAGATTATATCTCCTCCTACTGGAGGCATAGGAAACACTTCTAATTTAAAATTGTGTTTGTGACATTCATATGCCACTTCTTTATCTAAACTAATGAAGCTAAAGCAACTGTTGGCTCTCAGCAGAACATAAGTGCTCTAATCACACATATTCCAGCATTATCAATGATAAAGTTGATTGGCTTCCATCATTTTTTATGATCAAGGTCTGAAAGAGGACTAAAAGTTTTGATCCAACAAAGCCTGAATAAAAAGGCTAATAATAAGCTAATAATAATCACTTAAAAAGTAATAAATGGCTTTCAGCTGCAAAATGGAAGACTATTTGCTTTCCTGGAACTTAACCGACTCAGTTTTACAGAATTGTATTGTTTGTTGCCTCCAGCTTACATATGCAGCCCAACACATACAACATGTAGAGATAAACCAGTAACAATTTTGTTACAGCCTAAAGTATTCATGGCATCTCTCAGTTCCCAGAAAATGGCATCTTTTGTCCATCTGGCCAGGTCCTTTGTCAAGACAGCAACTTTGTCTTACATTTTGTATTTCTTCATCAGAAATCATGATGCCTGACTTTAGCGTAAAGCAACAAAGTACAGCAAGCTTCTATTGCTGACTGCTCAGCATTTCTTGAATTTATGTATTGCCAGTTGACACACCACAAGTGGGGGAAAAATTGTGTCAGAAGCAAAAGGGGTTAAAGTTCCCATTGATTTCACTTGTCCTTGCACAGTTAGGTCATGAGATAAACTTGGCTGTGTAGCAATTACATATTGTATAGCTACTTTTGCTAGCAATCGTTAACTATTGCATAAGATACTAGAGCTGATGTGGATCGACTAGGGACTTGAGAGGAGTTTCGTATTATCAGTTGCAAATTAGTAGTTTCCCAAATTACCCTGCCTTTCATAATATCACAAAGCATGGCAGTGTTACTAGGGGAATATACAAGTGACCAGCCATAGAGAGGGGTAATATTTAGGGCTGGCCCCACCAGCAATCAGACAGCCAAAACCCAAGGGCTTGCTGGTGTGAGGATATTAGTTTTATTAAATGAAGACATGAATAAAGACAGAGCTCTTAGATTTTCTTCTGCTTTAACCCACCATTTGCACTCCTGAAGTATGTGACAGAAAATCATACACACCTCCTTTGTGGGAGAAATGTTATTAAAAATAGTGGCTGAATGCCACCGAAAATAATGGTCTTGCTCCCTTCCTCCCCTTCCCTCTTTTGTCCCGCTGCTTCCCTTGTTTTAACTCTGGTTCTCATCTGATCCTTCCCCCTACCCACACCACCGAGCCAAATGGCTCACTGGTAGAAAGGTAACCCAGCAAAAAAAAAGGGAAATAATCTTCTTCCAGTCCGGCAGGCAGAAACAGCTCCCTGAGGAATGAGAGCTGGCACAAAGGAAGGGGTAGGCACATGGATCAGGTACCGGGTGCTGCGGGAGCTGGCTTGCCCCTTTGGCTGCAGCACTGTCAGGTTGGATCAGCTGTCCTCTTGAAGCATCCCCCAAGAGTGTCCACAGTGGCATTAGCACAGAGTAAATAGCGGGCTGCAAATCCACACAGTAACTCGTTGTGACCTGGCTGTCATTGTACTCAGGTCCCAGTGACCTCTTCATACAATCGCCGAAGTAATTCTTCTCTGTTGGCATTTCCTAAGGGTATAATGTGGACATAGTAGTTATTCTTGCATGAAAAATAAAGGAGAGCCACCCCATCTCTTTAGGTGGACAGCAAATTTGTTCTAAATTGATAAGAAAGTACATAGTATAGTGAAGTGCAGTAAGGGGCAGTACAGAAAGCACATGAAAAGGCTTGTCACATCGCCAACAGTCTCAGTTAACATGGAAAGTTGTCCTGGTTGTACTAAAAAGCCGGTATAAAGTCCTGCACACTCTTAGCTTTCCCTGCAATAGCAGAGAGAGGATTAGAGGCAAAGATCCACCCTTTGGAAAATGTAAGATCATTTACATGCAGAAAGCTGTGAGGAAGCATGTTCCTTATATTCTTCCAAGTCAACACAAATTCATAAGGTGTGATCATTGCAGAATAAACATTTTTCAAAGTGCCCAAAATATCTAAAGCTAGAGGCAGGTTGGGGACTATTTCTGTGCCTCTCAAGGATGGGAGGAGAGGTCCTATGGCTCAGGCACTCTGAGCAAACTCTGCAGTGGCAGGGGAGCTTGCATACCATTCTGTGCTGTTATAACCCCTAGCAAAGGGTTATAAGGGGAGGGAGGAATGGATGGAGGGGAAAACTTAAAGCTTTTAAGAAGCAAGTAACACTGCTTTAAAATCTATTGTCACAAAGTTGAAACTTCTCTATTCATTTCTGTGCCTGTGTGCTGTTGACTTCTAGAGAGAATAGTTTGTCCTCTTGACCGTATAGCTGACAGGAATCCTTAACCATTTCCCTATCCCAGTTACACAGGAGCAGGAGGTCAAATCCTGGCATCTGCTCCCATCCCAGGACCCTGCTGAGTACAGATCACAGACAGACTATGAGCAGACCAAGTTGCACTTTTCTTTATGTCGGCCTGCTTCTCCCTTATAATTTGAGCAATTCTCTGTGGAAACTGAAAAGGTGATTTCCAAATCATGTAAGCATTTCTCTCTTCACCACGAAGATGATCTGCCCCACGCTGGATCACAGCTGTGATAGAGTCTTCGGCCTCCTGAGGTTTGCAAAATGAGTCTGAAAAGAATTTTAGCTGTTGGGTCTGAGTGCGAGACCTCAAGCTGACAACACATTTGCCGCGGCAAGGTTTCCTTCCCCTCTCACACAAATGCAGACAGCAAGCCCAGTGCTTTACACCATCAGCAAGGCATTTACAGCTCCACCATACAAACAGGCTTTCCACAGACAAAGCCCTGTCTGCGTTACGAGTTCTCCAAGACATGGTATTCGTTTCTAACTGCAGTGGTTCTTTTTGATGGTGCTTGCTAAGCAAACTCTAGAGGCAGAATATTAAGGTAGAAAGAAAATCTAGCAACTTGTAGTTTAAAATGTCTTTTCTTGCTATCTGGAGGGATCCCAGCCTTTTGCTTCCTGGGACTCTGTGAGCTATGCAAATTAACTAAATAAGATTGCACAACTCTAATTAAAAAGCATTTTGTATGTTGGAGCCAGGCAGCCTAGATTTTTCTTCTTATTGAAAAAAGTTTCCTAAATTTTTACTACCAAGGGGAAAAATGACATTATCCCCGGGCTTTGGGAAAATCATAGCGGAAGAGGCCTGATGGAGACCAGGCAAAGCAGCCATTCCCCTGACAATACAGGAAACATACCTTCAAACTCTCCTTTTCACTGTACAGTCCCAAGGACTGAATAGGCATTTACCATGTTGTATCTGAGTGCCATAGACATAAAGCTTTTGGTTACTCTAGAGTGGTTCCTGATGCCCTGTCTCGTCCCTTATAGCCATATTTTGCCCCCTTTCCCTGGCCCTGGGAAACCTGCCTAACAAAATGTTACCAAAACTAGACAGATTTCTTAGAAAGTCTCAGTTTTGGTGACAAGAGTTTTCTGACAAAAAACAGTCCTGCAAGAACACTATTTGCTTTCGCTGAGTGCAAAATGACTTAGTGCATGGGTAACGCTCAGAGATAACTCTCGTTTCTTCCTCCGGGATATTAGCAAATGTGTGAAAAGTAGATTATGGATTCTAAAAACTGCTGGGTATGATTCAGTCATTCAAAGATTTTCTTTTTACAAATAATCAGTGGATTTGGTGAGTATTTGGGAACAAAGGAAATGCCCAACCACAGCAATAGGAAAGCTTTGCTGCTGGCTACAGTAGCAATTATATCAGCTTTGTGGTCACTTATTTTAGGGGGACTCACTTTTGCTCTCACTGAGCAGGAATAACAGGCTGCCTTCAAATGTTGACCAAAAATGTGCGCTGTATGCCTCATATTGATGATAAAATAGCTTTTTTTTCTGTTTGTTTGGGAATCTTTTACAATCATCTGGAAAGTAAATGCAGCTTTTCACTCATTTTTCGTGGTTAATTTTAGCTTTGATTTTTGTCCTTTTAGGAAGCTGTCATTGCAAATGGTACCATTGCTTTTGAAAATTGGCGTGTGCCAGGAAGTTCAGTTTACAGGCAGTTTTGGGTTTTCCATGTGCAAAATCCTTCAGAGGTATTAGACCAAGGAGCACGTCCAAAACTTGAACAAAGAGGACCTTACACATACAGGTAAGCAAAGCCTCCTGAATACGTGACGTGTCATATCAGAAGTTTTGTTAAAGTCAGAGAAAGTTCTGCCTAGTTAAAATTTATTTTTGAAATTCCAGCATCATATTTTAGTCAGACTTGACAAAAATGCCTAAATTGCAGCTACACACAGCAATCACAAACACTTCCTGTATTGGCTCTCACATTGGGAAAACAATGAACAATAGAAATAGGTAATTGGGTGTGAAGCTCTTTGCTCTTCTGAAAAACAATTGCTAATTAGCAAGGCGTTTGCCACAACAACACAGAGGCGAGTTGCATTTGTTGCTGCTCAGCGTTTGCCATCTTTTTACATAGAAGAAAATATGCCAGATGCCCTAAACCCAAGATATTATCTTATCACCCATGTATCACTCTTATTTATTTTAATAATGTGTTTTGTATTCTTTGCTCCTATTTAATCTATAGCTTTTCCTCTTTCAATTTTTCCTCTGAAAAGCATTCCTTTTTCTGAATGTACTAGCTAAGGCCTAGGTGCAACAGCCCATCCCCATTCCAGGAAGCTTTTAATCATTTGCTTAATTTTAAATGTAATGTTGACATAGGACTAATCGATGCTTCCTGAGTCATTAAGCCCAATACACAGCTATCATTGGCACCCTTGTTATGAAATTGCTTTCCTAAAATGATAAGATATTTCTTTCTTAATATCTTTGGGGAAGTATATTATATTTGCAAGATAGTTTTGGATTGCGGCATCTAAAACTGAGGGGCTTTGATGCCAAAAAATTTGAATACCTTGGTTCATAAAGTACCTGGGAAGACATAGGAAATGCTTACACAGGCATCAGGAAACAACCTATTTTCTCAGGAACAAATCTCTGCCAGAAGCCTAGATGAGACTATGTAAGAAATGATGACTATTGCTCTTCTCACTGCTGCAGTCATGTTCACCTGGGATATTGGGTCTACCTGAATCACTGTGACACTGGGTCTTTCTCTCTCTCTCAGTCTCCCTTGGCCTTGAAAACGCAGCTGTCCCCAGGATTCTGTTGGGAAGTGGGAAACCTTGTTTTAAGTCTTTTGTCTCCAGTTAGAAGTAACATTAATTAGAAAACAAATCTCCCAACTTTCAGGGAGGTGCTTTACACATTAGGCTATTAATTAAAATGGCATGCACACAAACCAGTCTTGAGAAGTCAAAATCCATCTGCGTTTTGGGGTAAGGCCCACCTGCACTGGCTACGTCTGTACATGGGGAAATGCTCTCCGAACCTTTTGGTCCCCCCACGCCGGGCTGGAAGATCTGATGAAGTACCTAGAAGATCCCTTCTGGGGTGGAGCTGGGACAAGCTTTGTGGACCCACGGCATAGACTGTGTCATATGATGCCTGCTGGATGCTGCCTCCGCAGAGGGGTCAGCAAGAGGACGGGGACTTGAAGAGCTGAGCTAAAGCTAGAACTGCAGCAGCTCAGAGATTTGTACCTTAGTGATCTGCTGACAGGGCATGCTGGAGAGACTTACAAGAATCTCAGTGGAACTGAAAGAACGCTTATAAATCCCCACGTGCATATGAAATGTTATCAAAGTGATTCCCATTACAGATTTAACCTGTAATCTGTTTTGTTGCAACACAGTCCTATCACATTTATTAACCATTCTGAGTAATCCCCTTCTGATTACATGCAACGAGGAGAAAGCTTAGAAAAAAATGTGACAAAACGTAATTAATTTTGAACAAAATATAAAAAGATACAAGGCACATTATTGAAATAAAAAAAGAAATATTTGTTTTCATTTTAGTATCAAGAAAAAAAATTCCATTAGGCACTAAGGAAATATTTCCAAAAGAAAAATATTTTACAGAAAATGGAATTTTCACATATATTCACATGAAAAGTTTAGAATGCTTTCAGTGGTTATAAAATGTTCAATATTCATCTACAAAAATGTTCATCAACATTTCAAAAAACTTCAGTCAGGCATGGTTATGTGTTGTCTCAAAAATCAAATGTTAAAAATATTCTGTGTTTTTATTTTGTATTTCAAGGGTGCGATATTTACCCAAAGAAAATATCACGGAAAACCCTGATGGCACAATATCCTACATGTTGCCTAACGTTGCTCGTTTTGAACCTGATATGTCTGTTGGGACAGAAAATGATACCATCACGTGCCTCAACCTTGCTGTTGTTGTAAGTAAAGAAACAAAACCATAATGTCCACATTCAAATGTTGAAATACTGGAGAAAATAGGGGAGAAGTTAGCATTAGTAATACTGAAACTGCCACAGGATAGATTTTCTCTCTATGAACTCAGATGACATGAGTGTCAGCTACACTGAGGATAGCTGTATTACTGTCTTTAAAAAAAAAAAAAAATTCTGAGGACATATTGCATATATCTTAAGCTTTCCTTATATTCCCAGGGTAATCTTAACAGTAAATGGAAATTGTCTTGTTCCTGTCAATGGAAGCAAAATCATCAGTTTGGATGGGATGTATCAAAAAGCATCCTCCTAGTCAATTTTAGTGTGGGAATGAATCAAGAGTTTGTGGATGGATTCCCTTTCTGTGTGAGGTACAGCATGAACAGTACAAGACGGATTTGCCATACTCTCTCCGTAATATCCTCAGTCCTGCTTTGCAGGGGAGGCTGGATTAAATCCCACGCTCAGTGTATGCATGGCCTCGCTGCCCCAGCTGCTTGCTCCCCGGGGTGCCCCTCAGCACCACTGCAATGGCATCCCCTGAGTTCTGCTGTCCTACTGAGACCTTAGTCCTTCAAAGAAAAGCACAGGGGTCCCCACCTAGAGTAGTGCTAGAGTCTTTCCAGTCCAGATGTTTTTGTGTTGTCACAGGCTGAGAATGTTTGCTCTTGACTGACGTTTACAGTTTTCATATTTATATTCAGCCCTGGTTGTGTTGCCTGATTGTCTTGCACTAACTCTGTGGTGTCTGTGTGAGTCTTCAGGATCACTGTGAGAGGGTGGGTGCTAGGGGCAGGGTGAAGAGATGCTTGATGTTAGCACGATATAGAATCATAGAATCAATCACAGAATCACAGAAGAGCCCATGTTGGAAGGGACCTAAAAAGATCATCTGACCCAATCTTTTCTGAGAAAGGGAGCCTAGATGAGATTTTCTAGAACCCTGTCCAATTGCACCTTGAAATCTCCAGTCATGGCAACTCTACGACACTCCAGTGATTGACTGTTCTCACTGTAAAAAATGTCTTTCTTCTATCAAGATGAAACTTTTCCTGGTGCAGCTTGTACCCATTGCCCCTTGTCTTCTCCATGTTGCTCCTTGTGAAAAAAGAGCCTCCATCCTCTTTCTAGCTGCCCTTTAAGTATGGGAATATTGTGAAGAAGTCCACCTGAGCCTTCTTTTCTCTAGGGAGAAAAGGCCTAATAAATAAAGGCAAATGACCTTATTCAGACCAGATATATTCTGCATGTGTCCTAATTTAGGCCAGCATTTCTCTTTTGGAAAGCTGATCTTGTTTTCTGTTCGCAGTCCTTCATGTCATGGTATTAACTAACACTGCTCAGCTCCCACACTTTGGACCAGGTAGCTCTTTATGGGTCTAAGCATAGGCTCATGCCTGAAGGCAGCTGTGTCAGGGGAGATGGGAACAGGGGATTCAAGCCCCATTTTGCTGTTCAGAAACTAACTGGCGTAAGCCTAAATTCCCAGAGAGGCTCTGCCTATCTTGTTTGACAGCATTGACTTCAATCCAGCAGAGCCCACCTTTTATATCATAACCTTGTCATCAAAATACTCACAAGGGAATTCAGAGAGGTATTTTTCATACTTTCTTAACCCTGAGGGGATTGAACCCACATCTTCTCTATCTCATAATCTTATCATATCCATGCTTTCTGCTTACTCGGTGTTCAAGTTCAGACAAGAGTGAAAGATGCATGGGGTTGAGGAGGGCAGAAAATGAGAGCAAAAGAGACTCTTCCATTGCTATCCCCATAGCACTAAGTACAAAGAGATGGTCTGCTAAAGGGCTGAGCACTTGGTCTAAGAGAATGACTTGGTTTTACACAGATTTACTTATCAAAATTGATTTCCTGCTTCACCAGACAGGCCAACATAGATCATTTCTGTTTGCTTTCCACAAGTTATTCAGTGCCTTGAGGGACTTGACTTTGTGTTTATGCCTCTGGAAACATTCATTACAATTACTGCTGGTAAATCTACATTATTCTTCATTGAATTAGGAAAAGTTATCCATTATTTAGCATTAAGGCTGTTCAGAAAGGACTTGTTTGTTGCAAATATGTATTCTTTCTAAGTAAAGGAATAACGGAGATTCAGCACTTTTATGCAGGGGACAGTTGTATTGCTGCTAGCGTAACAGCAAATCTAAACCACATATCTAAGCCAATAAGTAACAAGGCTTGTATATTTTTACTTACATGTTTATAGTGCGAGTGAGTCTGAAGTATGTGACATACGGAGATGACAGAAAAGAGGTAGAAAACCGAAAGTGGTACAACCCATGTTATACAGATAGGGATTTGAGATTATTACTTGGAGATTTTCAAAAGCCATCTGGCCATGGTCCTGGGCAACTGGCTCTCAGTGGCCCTGCTTGAGCACGGGTGTTGGCCCAGATGACCTCCAGAGGTCCCTTCCAACCTCAACTGTTCTGTGATTCTGTGACTAGGGATGATCTAGTGAACCCATGTAAGCAGTAAAGACTATTTGTCTGTATTTGTGTAAGTTATGTCCAAAAACTGTTTTGTTAAGGAGTGTCAGTTTTAAGTAGAAACTTAACTTACAGTGAGCTGCAACTCTGGAAACCAGCTTTGCCAGAGATTTCTTGAAGTCAGTCTCTGCGTTTTTGATCCAAAGCACATGCAGAATTTTATGCTAAACATTAATTTTATTGCTGTTGTAGGCTGCACCTGCCTTGTATACAAACACTTTTATACAACTACTATTAAATACTTGGATTAAAGCTTCTAAGTCAACCATGCTGCAGAACAGAACAGTGAAAGAATTACTGTGGGGGTACAAAGATCCCTTCTTAAACAAGGTCCCTTTCCCCTTGGACCCAGTTCTGGGAGTCTTCTACCCGGTAAGTGAAACCAATGAGGAGACAAAGCCTTCAGTTATCATTCTGTGAATAAAAATTAAGGCAGCTGCTGTGAGGAAAGAAAATGTGACAATGCTACAATCTGGTTCAGTAATTCTAACTGTTATTCCTTCTTCTTGTGTCTGTTACAGTATAATGGGACATTTGACGGACTTTACAAAGTCTATACTGGGAAAGAAGATATTAAAAAAACAGCGATAATTGAAAGCTATAAAAACAAAAGGTATCGTAGCATTGTATAATTAAAAACCATACATATTTTCAAGGTATGGCTTTTAAGGCTTGATTCACTAAGAGCTATAGATAAATATATAGATAAATGGAAAACCTTCAACAATTCAAGGAAAGCTGGACCAAGCCCTGGGCTTAGCAAAAGCACATCTCTCTTTTAGCTATTCAAGATTCTGTTAGGAGCTTGGGTTTAAGACAGTTATTGATTCTTTGATACAAGTAGTTATTTCTGTTTTGCATACTTAAGTAGCTAGATCCCTTTTATCCTATCCTAATGTATCATATAGTTTATCTGAATAAATGAATGAACATCTCTATCCTCTGACTTTGCTAGTGGATCAGGCTTATACTGGAGCAGTTATATTTAATATATTGCTATATTTAGCAATACAGGTAATGAAATGGGTTACGTGGTGTAACATACTACATGCAGCATGACTTTTTTTTTTATCTTAAAGGAATCTTTCATACTGGGAAGATCACTGCGATTTGGTTAATGGCACAGGTGAGCCTGTTAAAGTTTTTTAAAACTTCAACATTTCTTGATATTACAAGGGAATAATGAGATACAATATTTAAGTTAATTTCCCTGGGCTTTGACAGTTCTGTATTCTGTATATTAAATGTCTATATAAATATGAATGTATACATACTACTAGTATTATACATGCATATGTGCATGTCTATTATAATATATATATTATACTTTACTGTACATTATTTTATATATACATGTACATACACCATCTTCAGCTAGAGTAGATGTGGAAGAGACACAAGAAAAGAATCCAGCTCTCTGTTTCTACTAATTATCTTTGTGGTACAATATAACTAAGATTCTTTTTCTTTGCTATAGCAGTTGAAAAATACCTTTGCATTCTAATAATGTACATTCATTTACAGTGTTGGAAAATAAAATTAAATGCACCAGAAGGGACAGAAATTATTTTAATGAGATATGAAAAGATGTTGAGGTAACAAGGGAGAAGGCTGTCAGGTGATTTGGAGGCCACTAGCAAGTGAAAAGGGATGAAGAAGAGAAGTAGTTTAGTTTGGGACAAATAAACTAGAGAGGACTATTTTTTAATTTCCTTTTGGAATGCATATGAAAACAGTTGAGTTGTTGTCGTGGTTTAACCTGGCAGGCAGCCAAATACCATGCAGCCGCTCGCTCACTCCCCCCGGCTCCACGTGGGACGGGGGGAGAATGGGAA
>NW_009218637.1:52148-56419 GCF_000690835.1 Fulmarus glacialis
CAGTTTAATAGAACAGAAAAGGGAAAACAATAATAATGGTAATGATAATGATAATGATAATAAGGATAATGATAGAATATACAGAACGAATGATGCACAATGCAATTCTCACCACCCGCGCTTACCGATAACCAAGTAGCGATCGGTACTTCCTGGAACATGCCTACCATTCATACACTGAGCATGACGTCACATGGTATGGAATACCCTGTTGGCCAGCTGGGCCAGCTGTCCCGGCTATGCTCCCTCCCGCCTGCGCTTGGTAGGTCATGGGAGCTGTCCTTGACTAGGAGGGTACTTACCAACAACTGAAAACATCAGTGTGTTATCAACATTCTTCTCATACTAAATCCAAAACACAGCACTAGCAAGAAATTTAATTCTATCCCAGCCAAAACCAGGACAGTTGTTTAAGAGACATTTGGTCAAGATGATATTTTTCTTCTTGGTGAGTGAAAGCGTCGCTGTGAGGACACCAGGATCTGTTGAGCTGAGGCTGGCAGATGTCATGGTGGAGGCTTTTGCAGGGAGCTGTAGGCCTTCAGTGAGCGAGTATCAAAACAAGCAGGGTTTTTTTCCTTTTCTGTGCTGCTTTACCTGGCATAGATCATTTTCCTTATAACCCAGAGCACATGGCAAGTTATTTTGAACTATTTCAAATACATCACAAGAATCTGACTTTCCAAAAGTCTGTGAGTCAGGAAGGATTAGTTCCTTTTTAAACCATGTAATTAATTTTATAAGAGGCAATATTTTCTTACGTTCTGGGATTTAAAAAAATTTCTTCTTTCTGAGCCTGAACCCTTTTTTTCCGAGGGTCAGCTTTTTCTTTTTATTTCTTCCACAGCTAACTAGACTAAGTGCTCCAGTAAAGTGAAAATGTGGAGCTTTTCCTTGTTAGCAAAGGTTGTCGCACAGTTTAAAGAGCATTCAGTGCGACTGCTCAGGAGAAACCATGTGTTTAGAGAAGCAGCAGGTTTAAAAAGTCTTGTAAGTGTGTGTGAGAATTCCTTCTTACCATGTAAGCTTTCACAACAAAGTGCAGCATGATTGTATAAGTAAATATCTAGCTAAAAATATTAAGCAGTATTCTTGTATGGGGCTTGAAATGAGTCCATGTTTGCAAACTCTCCAACATGGCCAAGATTTAGAAATAAAGTGTGTGTCTAGGATGATCTTGGATCTTCTTTAAGAAAAAGTGCTTCTGTCAGCAATGGGCAAGTGGCAGTATGTAATTTAGCTTTCTCACTCTTGCCAACTAGATTCAAAGATATCACAGATGTTTTCAATCCCTTGGTTATGGCTGCTGACTAAGAAACTAAACAGAAATTGTAGCAAGAAGTAACAAATGTACTGGTTAAAGGTTTGTTACAACACCTTGTTTGGGAAAATGGCAGAGAGTCCTCTTACTTAACTCTGAATGCTTGCAATGCAGAAATATGCATCTGAACTGGCTGGCTGTGTTCTTTTTATGATGAGTGGAGAAAAAAACATCACCAAAGTGCTATTCCTCTGACCTATTTTGCATGTCTCCCATGGGGTGAGATGGGTTGTGCCCTAGAAGTGCTTCCTTCTCTCCATTAGCTATAGAGAGGATCTCAGCTTACAAAGAAGAGGTCTGCTTGAGCAATCTTTGGTGAAAAAAGGTTTAGCGCTGGTTATTAAATAGGCAGTTTTGAAGTCTAAAGCTGTGTTTCTTGTAAGCGCTGAGTGCCATAGCTGCAGGTGAGCCAAGCATCTCCCGAAAAGTTTAGGTCTTTAGACTGCATGAACCTTCAAGCAATGGCAACAGGTATTGGGATTTGTATTAAGCAGGATTGTTTTTTGTATCCTCTGTTTTTAACGGGCTTGATCATATAGCTTCACATCTGTGAAAAAAAAAAAACAGCTGCCATAATTTGGCTTGCTTTCAAAAAGAATACAATCTTATCTGTGGAGTGCCTGTCACTGTGCAATAACTTGCGTAAATATTTTCCCCATAAATGACTCATTTTGTTTGCCTTTTTCACAGCTTTATAGGAAAGTAACAGCTGAGTATTGAGATAGAAATTAAATCATGTCTTCTAAGTGGAATTGCTTTCAAACTCTTATTTTATTCGATTCACAGATGGGGCATCATTCCCACCGTTTGTTAAGAAGGATCAGGTACTGCGCTTCTTCTCCTCCGACATCTGCAGGTAGGCTGGTCCCTGCCCGGTGTGCTGCACCCTGCGGCGCTGCCGAATGCTCTTTCCTTTCAGAGGGCAGCTGCAGTGGCTCTGCTTGGGCTCAGGTCACCGAGGCAGTTCAACATAAACGTTTCCCCTAAACACAACTAAATTCATGAGCTGTGCTCATGATTCAGAACCTGATTCTGTCACTTTTATTTGTGTCAAGTAGCAAACTATTTACGGTGCATTTGATTTCAGCCAGTTACAGATGTATAATTCAGGAGTATCTGACGCTGTCGTGAGCTGTTACAGATTTATGAAAGACACTGAGGGCCACAGGGTTCAAAGTCTTGAACTTCTGAGATCAGGACCCAGCCTGTAACCTGCCTTATTTGGTCTGGGAAGGCAATAGGTACAGCAGGGGCCAGTTAGGCCCGTCTTTGGCATTTCTGCAGAACATCATCTATGCAGAACAGGATTTGATGTCATCCACTAGATACTCAAAATTGTTTTCTCACAGGATATTTTTACATATTTTATTTTTATGTATTTACAAACAAACAAACCTGCTTAATACATCCCATACTGATGGCTTTTCAGCCTGCTGCTTCTGCTGTAGCTATCCAGTGTCCCCGAGTTCTCCAGTGGGATCGTTGAAAGCAATGTTAAAAGATGTAAAGTGCATCACAGTGTATTTACTTTGGGAGGTTCGACCCCTTTATTTATTTTGCTGCCTGGAAACAGCTGCTTCCTTTTAACTAGGTTTAAAGTGGGCCATTTGCTTTGCAGACTGTTTGTTTTTGAAGATCAGTGTTTTTATGAGAAGTCAAAGTTCTTTTTTTTGTGAAGTAATTGTATCTCCAAACTGGAAAGCATTTCACAAGTCATGGAAAAGGGAATTCTATGCAGAGGAAAAATGATAAAATTCTTTGGATCGATTGCACACAGTTTGAGAGATCCCTCTGGCCATGTAATTCTCGCAATTAATGAACAATGAAGAAGGACAGTAACAATCGCGCAAAGGTTGCGCTGAAACGGGGTCATGGAAAATGGTTCTGTCCATGTTGCAAAACCCAGAACCCTTCTTTTGTTTGGCTGCAATACAAAGTGTTGCTGCCCTGGTTACATTACTGTGTAACAACCGTATCTCCATATCAGCTGATAATGTATCAGCAAAAAGAAGCTTAAGTGGTATTCCGGTTCATATATATAAGGTTATATGCAGAATGTTGCCTGCATCATAAAACTTAGATTAGTATCATCAGGTCAGCAAAAACCTATAGCAGAGCTGATTTATATTGATAAGTATCTCTACCGTAGTCCAAAGACTTTCAAAAATCTCATAATAATAGTCGGCATAGAAGTGTGTAGAGAAAAGAGCTCTTAATTAATTTGTTAGTTTTGTGCATATTGTTTATGAGAAGTATTAGTATTTTTGTCTGTCTTTTTGTGTGTTGTCACGCTCACCTCTGAGCTTGTACATCCTTTTGTGAACATGTGGAATATTCTCCATTACAGAGGAACACCCCTACCAACTGCTGAACAGTGTGAAGGGACCCTGGACATTGGCTCTCTGGAGTACTTGTTTCTTTTAAGAGAGAGACAGTTGGGGGATCCTGAAGGAGTATTGCCATGAATGCAGATTTTTAATCCAAATCCAAACACATTTCTCCTCTTTTATATTCAGGTCAATCTATGGAGTTTTCCAGGGCAAGCAGGATGTGAAGGGAATCTCGCTCTATCGTTTCACAGTTCCTCGTGAAGCGTTTGCGTCGCCTGCTGAAGTCAGAGACAATTATTGCTTCTGTACAGATGAAGTCATATCAAAGAACTGCACATTAGCTGGAGTCCTAGACATTAGTGCCTGCAAAGCAGGTATAGTAATGACACGGTACTGCCAAACAAGCCATTTAACTGGGGAGAAAGGACGTGTCCTGTAGCTGAGGTGTTACTCTAAGATCCAGGACATTCGTGTTTGTCTGTGAATTCTTCCACAGATTGCCTGTGAGACCTTTCACTTTTCTGTAGCCTCATTTCCCAAAATGAGGACTATAGTATTTCTGTATTTTGCATAGTGCTATGCAAAATCATGATACTACAGATTGTTTACTGAAACTGCAG
>NW_009218637.1:56450-64921 GCF_000690835.1 Fulmarus glacialis
GAAAGGAAAGAAGAGGATTCTATAGGCACTGTATAAAAGCCAGAGATAGTCACAGTCCTTGTATTTGTGATAATTCGCACACAGAGTGTGTGTGTGTGTATACAACTATATACACATGCAGAGACTGAGAGACACTATTGGCTAAGGTTAATATTGGTTTAATAAAATAAATATATAAAAAGTCTGGTGTAGAGTGGACAGCAAGGGTTCCCTTCTGGTTTGCTTTCTACTCAAACAAGATCATGAGGGTGGGGGGAAACAGTGACAGTCAGGTCCTCACCTCAGCATGAAACTGGGAGCACTGCCAGCACTGTGTCCAGTGTGGACACAGACAACCAAGATTTATAACTACAGTTTATTTCACCATGCAAATTTTCTTCATGGCAGTAGAATCACAGAAATGCTCAAATTTTTTGGGGGTGGTGGGACTATTAACATTTTTGTCAGGATTGTGTGTCTATATAAAAAACTATGTTTGCATGGAAAATGGCCTCAGAAGATGGGCACCGAAACAAGGCTTAATGATTCAAGTGAGCTTGTTTTTTCAAATAGGAAGACCGGTATTTATCTCTCTCCCGCATTTTCTTCATGCAAGTGATTCTATATTGCATGATGTTGAAGGCCTGAGCCCAAATGAGAACGAGCATGAGACGTTTCTAGATGTAGAGCCTGTAAGTCCAAACATTTAATAATTGTAACTCAGTAAACTTGTGGTGTTTAAATTTAATTGTAGTAGAGTACGCCTTTTACCAGAGGGATGAGCAGAAGATACAATATTTTCATGCTTGCTTTTGCAAGATCTACTCACAAAAGTGTTATGGTTTTAGCAGGGGAAATTTAGAGCAGAACTTTGTCTCATTCTGACCTTCAAAGTTTGGAAAACAAGTTTTGATTTTTTCTTATTGGGAATGTGGGATTAAATAGATTCTGCAAACTTTGAAGTATACCATAGCTTTTCTGTGATCTTCAAGTACTTTGAGAAAATTCTTTTCTATGAAAGTTCTTCTGTTCCCTCTATACTTTTTTTTTTCATTTTCTGTAACTACCCATTGTATAATTACTATCTCAATTGAAATTAAATAAATATAGATCAGTTTATTTCCAAGAAAATTACTAGAAATCTGAACAGACTAGTCTAGAATAGACCTAATGTAGTCTTTGTGACTTGGATTGTCCCACGGAGCTCCCAAACTGAATGAATTTATGACAGCTCTGATTTTGATTGCCTCCAATTTTACCTCTACTTCTGCTCCAGTGATTCAGATTCTTAACTTTAAGTGTATTTACCAAAGTTTTCTGAATTGTGTGATGAATTCTAGGGTTTCAAAATTTTATTTTGCTCTGAATTTGGATGAAAAGGTAAAACTCAGGATTTTTCCGTAAAATATTTTTAGTCATTTAATTTGACAGTCAAGCTATGTAACTTCAATTAGGAGATCTAAAGTTAAATCTTTGTTTCACCTTGTTTGGAATAGAGACATCAACCAGAATTTCCTAAATCTGATATGAAATTTTCAAGAATCACGCCCTGTCTTGTTTTTGTGGAGGACGGGGGAAAAGAAGGACATGAAGAAAAGATCTAACCTTTGTTTTGATATGTTCGTTCTGATATGAATTATTTGTTTTTGGCCCTATGCAAGTTAAACATCCTTCTTACTGAAAAAGAAAATTTAGCTAATTTCTGGTGGGAAAAAAATCTAAACCATATTTTTATATGAAACTTTTCATGACTGATTTAGTATTTTTAATATTTTTTTTGCCTTCAGTTTTAATTGCAAATTACAAAAGTAACTATGGTAAAGCCACAAAATCAGAACTTCTATGAGAAATGAGAGACCCTTAGAAACAGTAAAATTTGATAAAAATGGAATCCTTCAAAACATAAGGATAAAATAATACCAAAGTGCTTTTTGACACAGTCCATGTTCTAGGGTTAGACATCCAATTCAAAAATTTAAATTAATGTGGGTGGTTTTTTCTGGTTTTAGATCACTGGTTTTACACTACAATTTGCGAAAAGGCTGCAAGTAAACCTCCTTGTGAAGCCTGCACCAAAAATTGAGTAAGTACTACTTCATTATTTTGTTTTTAAAGACTTTTTTCAAGAGGGCTGATTGGTCTACAAGAGTGTCAGTAGAAATGGCTGGGAAAAGAAGGATTAAAAATACTTTCCCAAAGCCTTTTTGTCTTTCTTGCAAATATTTCAGCCATGACTTTTCAGAGAACATAAATTTCAGCAAAAGAGCAAGCCTTCTTGAGCAAGGCACAGTCCAAGTATTTTAACACACATTTGATTTCCCCACAGAAGCTTACAAGGCAACATGTCCTTAAAAATAACTTTCTTACAAAACACAAATGGGGGCCATGAGGAGGAGCTAGAAGGCAAAATGTATTTTCTGTAATAAATCCAAAGAGAGAGAGAATTTATGTATGCTCTGTCACTAGATGGATTTTATCACAAGGGTTGACGGGTCTCTAGTTTCTTTTCTCTTCATTGGCCCAAATGTACATGTACAGACGGGCATTTTGGGATCCTGTACATCTGGCAGGTGAACACCACACAGATCTTCAGACCCTCCTACCAACACCTAGCTGTGTCCAGCCTTTCTTCTTTCTGCATATCCACATATGGAAGACTAGACAGAAAGAGACGGTTGCCTGATATGTAAAATGGCTGTTATTAATTGTAGGCTTATTTTTTTCAGTCCAAAAGTATACTAAATATGTACATCTGGAAGTTAGAAATGTACTTAGAGGAGAAGAAAAATGTTTAAGTAGAGACTGGGCTTATGCACCAAACTAAAGATAACGTGCTGTACTTATTTTATCATTTCAGAGCTTTATCAAAAGTTCAAAAACCTTATATTTTTCCTCTTCTTTGGCTAAATGAGGTTAGTATATTTTCTATTATTTTCTATAGTCTATTAATCTTCACTGTTTAAAAAAAAAGAAAAAAAAAAGACCAAGCTTTTTCAGTCTTGGTGCCCTGAAATCGGGCAATTAAACTCATGCTGTGATTTGCACATGCCAAGAATGTATTCAGCAAGTGAGGGCTTGCATACTTACCTTCCACTGACATTTTTCTTGCACTGTTTCAGTCTGCTGTTATTGGGGATGAGAAAGCAGAAATGTTCAGAAATCGAGTCACCGGTCGGGTCCAGATGCTGAGTATGCTGCAGATGGTGTTAATGGTCGCAGGTTCTGTGCTGTTCCTCGCATTCCTGGGTTCCTATTTCATATGCAGATCAAAGAAATTAAAATAAGTAAGTAAGCACTAATGGCTCAGTCCTCAGCAGTAACTTTTCCTCAGGGTTTCAAGAAGTTCAGAATCATTACCTATTTAGCTGTTCTTATTTTTTAAGTGCTAGTAAATTCAGCAGTTATTCTGTGGGAAATCATCCAGATAATATAGCTAATGTTTTAAAATTCTCTTCCCAACCTTAATCTTTCAGGATGCTCTTAACACATCCAGGAGAGGGTATTGGGAACTATATCAGAAGACCAACATCTTCTTTCTTCCAAAGCACAACATGATTGTTGTGAGTTTATGAAAATAGACATTTTATCCAAGTCTGCTAAACTGTTCATAAGTGCCCTCTAGTACTTCTCTGGGACGGAGGCCACACAGCTGCGGATTCCTGTGCTCTTCCAGGACATACCCCTGTCTGGGGTTCAGAGAACCCACTGGAAAAGACATGTTTTATTGAGCGTTGGATAGGGTTTCTCGCTTCTTTCTCTCAGTCGTGCATCACTGTCATGTTAGTCTAAACATCTCCTGAACATACCTAGCCCACTAAGACTAAATATACTCCCATCATGGGTAGAATAACCAAGTGGTGGATTAACGCACTGACATCTAGGGAAACAAACACATTTTTGGAGTGATTTAAAAGAAGTGCAGAGACATGAATGCTGTGGTGAAAAATATGCTGTAGTAAAAAGACATTTTTAAGAAGATGACTTACCTCATCACATGCTGAATTCTGATTTTATTTCACTACAGGTAACAAAAGACTTCAGAGGTAGGCAATGTTTAATTGAAATTTCAGCCAAGCAGCATGTTAAAATTCAGAGACAAAAGGTATGATCCAAGGCACAGTCTGTCCACATGCTATGGAATTCAACATGCTTTTCCATTTTGAGAAGACCAACTCACTAACCCAAATAAACTGATGTTTCCAAAGTTCCACGCTTCTGACGTCACTAAAGAGGCCACCATGGAAACTATGCTTTCAAATAACTTTGACTATTTAAACCTTGTGACAAATTTTAAATGACATTCAAGCAGACTGAAGTTGAGACGCAGTTGGATTTTAGTCCACCTTCTGCCATTTATGCAACTTGCTACTTTTTTTCTTCTGGGATTTTCAAGACAAATGAAAGCCATTTGCTGATGTTCTGTCTCTGAGCACAGGCTGGGAATGACAACACCTTTGAGCTCATGCTGTGCTCTAGATGCTCTCAATGCAATGTTTCTTTCTGTTCCTTCGGGGAATGGAAGCTGCTGCAATAGAACTGCTCTCTGTCCTCTATTCAGGGATGTGAATTGCATTGAATGTGAAGTTTATTATGTAAAGTTACTAACTGTAATACATGAATTTAATAAAAGACTTACTAAGATACATGGTTTATACATTTTATATGAAGATGGCTCATAGACACACCACAGTCATTCATATGTTGATGGAGCTCATCAACATTTGGCTCCACAGGTGTTCAGCAATGTGAGCTACTCTCTAACTCCCAACCTGCTCCACTGCTCTTACTGTTGCCTCCCGTGTGCTTTTCTTTCTGGCTGTTGCTTGAACGCCAGCCTCTGCTCTGCCCTAACCCCACTTTGCCCAAGGCCTCCCTTAGGGAATGATCTCATATGTCACATTTAAGGTCAAAAGAAATATTCCAGAATGCTCCAGACACAGGAAGGTTTGAGATAATGATTTTGATCAAACATCAGAGGGTTCCACTTCCTTGCTATAGAAGAACATAAATGAAAACAAGTAACCCCAATTCTTTACTGATAAACCATCTGCTACAAGGAAATTTGTGCAACCATTTGTTTAATGAGGTGCATCAGCCTGTAGACAGGTAGCAAACACTGCCATCTGCATAAATGGTTTACATTTTCATTTAATCTGAATGCCATATCTTAGAAATGAGAGTCAATGGGGCAGACATTGTGTGTTGTGGTGTCTCTCCTTTTCCCATGGACTCACTGAATTCAGAACGAGAGCCTAAGTTCAGCATTTTCTAAGATTTCTTCTCTGATGTTTTGTCCCCTTAAGTAAGAGCTGCAAAGAAAAAGGAAGATCAAAAATGGCCAGCCTTTCATAGACTGGTGTTTGGAAATAATGCTACAATGGACTTTAAACCAGAAAGATTTTTCTTGCTAGTAAAGGGCAGTATCTTTCGCCAGGTATCTTTAGTAAGATGTTTTGACCCTTTGGAAATAAAGAGATAAAACCCAACAGACTAAAATGCTGTTGTTTTAATCCCATGTTCCTTGTGAACAAAGTTGTGTAACTATCAATAGAGCTGATGAATCACAGAAATCCCAAGAGATTATTCTTGAAGGCAAGGTCTATGTGCTACAGGGCTACACTCTCTTTTTCCAGCCATGAGCTGGAAACGCAAAGTAACAGGGCAGGAGATGTGAAGGAGGCATGGCACTGAAGGGAAGCTCTGCTCTCACTTAGAGAGCCAGTGCACGGTGCTTGCTAGTCAATGAAAAATAAGACCTTTCTCTCATCTCTACATTATTGCTGGTGTCATATGTGATGCTCTGTTCTCATATTAGTCTGGGGACAGTTTGACACAATTGAAGGCATCCCTAGAGTCCTATGGTCTGGTCAAAAAAGTATGAGGACCACTAAAGTCATTAAGTCACCTTCTCCTCTGAAACATGTACAGCTCTGCTGTGGTTCAAGATCTGACACCAAGTTTTTATAATAAAACTAGTCTTTTGTGCCAGAATCTACAAGTGAGATCTTTTCACCAAAGGAACAATAGCAAGGCTCCTGTCATTTTTGATACACTAGCATTTCAGCTTCATTTTCTTTGGCTTCAAGTCCATTGTCAGCAAGTTAGCATTTGCTCTACTAGTGTTGTTTAGTACTATGTGGTGCTCCAGCAGCAATGATCCAGCAAGTCAGGCCATGATTTTAAATGTCTCAGGGCCCAATTTTGCATGCACAAAAATGCTTTGGTTCATATGTATAATCTCATTGATCTCAATGCAGGTTTGGACTTTTAGACTATGTTCAGCACCTAGACTGCACTTGGATTATAATTAGTAGTTATTTTGTCCAAAGCATTGGTTACAGTTATTGTTAATTCATGTTATTAAGGCTAGTGTTAAGTATTTACATTTGTTCAAACAGTGCAGAATAAACATTTGTTAGAAATGTTAATGAACTCAATACAAATAAAATAAAGCTCAAACTCTTCTTTCTGAGATCCTTATGTCTAATTGTAAATAAAGTCTTCTGTGTTGGATAATGAACTCCTTGTGTTTCTTTTGTCAGTATTTTGGGTGTATTTTCTTTTCCTAGATATTGATTTTATAAACTGATGAATAAGTGAGCTTACGGCTAACCTTGTTATGTCATTGTACTCTGGCACATCAGAGCTGCTTAGAAGTGCATATCACGTGTCATGTTGCCGCATGATATGTTATAAATACCAGTGACATACAACATTTATGCTCTGTATTACAAAAAGGAGGAGACTTTGTGGGCAGAGCTGAGCACCAGCATGTCTAAACTGAAGCAATTCTAAAACAATCTCAGGAAACCAAGCTCAGAGAGAGACCTGCTTTCACCTCCCTTGAGCTGGAGGTGTTGGCAGGATGGTGTTAGCACATCCAGCAGCACATTACAACATCCTTTGCTGGCTCTGCTGGCCCGGCAGGTCGGGTGGGAGGGGAGCCCGGCTACGCTCGTGCCTCACGTTCCCCACCCGCCCCAGGTCCCTGTGGGTGAAAATCACTGGTGAAAATCAGATCTGACCCAAGATCTAACAGCCCACATACTTACACCCCAGAGCAGGTGTGCCAACTTTTGATCTCTAACTGTAATTATGCTTTCAAAGCCTTTCTTAAAACCTGTTCTTCCCACCTAGCCTACCAATGTCTGTTAAAGTAATGTAAACATGCAACTACACCCTGAAAAAGAAAAAAAATTGATGTTTTCTCTGTTCTTTTAACTGTGAGACTAGGCAAGGACTTGTTTTATTCCTGGTGTAAACATCAACAGTATTTAAAAAAAAAAAAAAATCTAATAACTAATAAAATATGTTTACAGCTTTTTTTTTCAGTAGTCATATAAAAGCAAAAACCAAAGAGGCAAATGACTCACACTTGCCAAATGCAAACTGCATTTGTAACTAGATGCTATTCATTTTCTATTCTCTGTCCCCTCTTTGCATACCAGATATCCCTGATGCTCTGTGGTCGCACCCTCTCCCAGCAGTACCCAAAGGAGCCAGGGACTTAAAGCCCACCCAGCCAGCGCCAGGCTGGGACTTTTCTCAGCTCTACTGTGTAAGAAAAGAAATCAAATGCTTTGCAGTAAGCGCCACCCAAAGGGCACACAGTTTCTCACAAGTTCTCCAGCTTCATTTCAGCATAGGCAGTCAAAAATAATGCTGACTAAAATTCATTGTTGCTTCCTCCGCCAGTTGACATCACCAGAAATAATTACATAATTTTAAAAACAGTGTGAGAATAAACACCTCCTAAGTGTCTGCTGAATGACAGATTGTCGGATACAGTACTAAGACTGAAATTTTGATGTCCATTAATATTCTGGAGTGTTTTGCTAAGGCCAGGGTTTCCCTTGAGTTCTGTGAATTGGTGTTTTAGAAATACATGTAACCAGGTGCACCCATATTTTTCAGGACTCTATTTCTTGCCCAGCATCACTTACGTAACACCAAGGATTTGTGGACAAATCAGGACTTACGTATAGCCATGTGCGTGCTCTTTTATGTGACTTAGGTTTTGGATGCACCTTAAACACATCGGCAATTTCAGCCCCACTAAAGTATCTGCGTGTAGGACTGGGAAAGTCCATTTTTGCCCTTACTTTTTCCTCGTAATTTTTCCAGATGGAAAGACCACATATGTGATTGTTTCTAAAGGTAAATTTCTCCACTGATACTTTCTTTCATGATAGGAGCTAAAACATGATTGGCACCTCAAACCAGCAGCGGTAGGTAAAAGCCTGCTGGAGGTGCAGGTACTTTTGGGTACTAACGTATAAATCCAGACATTTCCTGTGTTTTTATCACAACTGTGGAAGTATATCCTTCTTTGTGCATTCACTCTACAGGTGTAACTATTTATCTTTGCACTGGTCAAACACTGGGTCTACTTTGAGAAATCAGAATTTATCACTACAATTAAAGCACATGGGCACACATACACACACACTGACTGCGATGTGGCAGGGGCTGCATTTTATTCTGCAGTCGTG
>NW_009218637.1:64944-67398 GCF_000690835.1 Fulmarus glacialis
TCAGCAGGATAAATTGAAGAACACTATTGACATTCATGGACTCACACTGACAGAAAACAAGGAAAAAAGGGGAACCAGGACCCTCTAATTATTTCTATTTTTCCTATGAGCAATGGGAAAAAGCACTAAGAAAGAAGTTTTGGCAAAGCATATACTTTAATTCAATGACAAGTCAGTGCAGCTAAGAGGTTAATTCAGGAAATCTATTCCAGCCACCATCTAATCTTCCAGGCAGCAGATAGAGACTTCCCTGAGCACCCAGGAGCATCACCCGCGTTGCTGAATGGATGTACGTACGAGTCTCCTGCATAACATCATTTGGCACTTAGTACAGTCCTGAAGGAGCCATATTTGATAGATGTACACAATGTTTCTAGCAGTAATAAGTTAATGCCTAGAGGTATCAGCCAGAATATGGAATATGTGGGTTCCAAAAGCTCCTATTTTTATGTGACTCCATTTAGATTACACTAATTCAGATGAAGAGGGTATGCTATGATTCAGGTTATTCCTTCAAATGAAGCTAAAGTCGTAGAGGAAGATTATTGCTAAGCCACAAAGAAGAAGGGGATCTTGGCTCTACTTCAGGGACTGGTTGAGAGACAGAGGACTCTTTTTATGCTGGTTTTAATTCTTACTGTGTTAAAACCAGAAGCAGTCAAAAAATCAAGGACCAGAAACTCTTGATCTCCCTTTCTAGCCAGGTGCAGGAACTGTAACACAAGTCCTAAACGCATCTTCTCCTTAAGGAAGAAGAAAGATGGATCACTTTTTGGAGTTTAGGTGATCTATTTCTTAGCACACCAGCTTTTATGAATCCAGATGAAAGACAGATTTTAACCGTGTGTTTCACCTGAATTCCTTCTTGGAGCCAAGCACCCCTTAGGCATTGCAGCACCAACTATCAAAACATGTAAGTACCGCTGTTTAATGCTGCTTTGACCCTGAAGGGGCTGCTCTGTGTGGAATACCTGAGTGAATACCAGGTCCCTGAAGCCTGGTCAAGTTTTACACAAAGATAAAGAAAGGCAAGTCTGCACAGATGGTTTAGCATGGCAATGCCTCATACCCCTGTGGAAAAGTTTCAATAGTGTATTTAGCTCAAAGTCATCTGCTGAGAATGCCAGTCCTGCAATCTGTGCTTCACGGCTTCACAAACATGAGAGTGGTCAGTGGCCCTGGCTGTGGTGGCAGAGGACAGATCACACCACATCAAAGCCTCCCAGCTAGCAGGTGATAGCTGTTATTTAGTAATATCTAATATGTATTTATTCACTAATAGCTGAAAAGAGTGAATATTTTTAAAATTCTCACATTTGAGTGAGACAGAACAAGTCAAACAGATGAGTTTAAACCAAACGTGGTGGTACTACCTTAAACTAATACATTTGACTTTGCATTTCAACCTCTCTGATGTAGCACACACAGTTTAAGCAACTATCTCTGATTAATCAGATCTGAGCTGAGACCTGTTTAATGGTTTTATGAATGTTTAAATCTTTGACAAGTGGTTAAATTCACCTATTTGGTCTTCATCGGAAAGAGACCAGAAGTTCTCACTATTGCACAAAAGATGATGAAATAGGTTTACAGGCACAAAGATTTATTTGTGGGGTCTGTAACTCATGGTATACAGAAACTGTAAGAGTAACTCTTCCAAACGAATATACAAGGGAAGGAAAGGGAAAAGAGAGAAGGGAAAAAAAAAAAAAGGAACGTGCTCCCAAGTGGCCATCCTGGATGAGAAGTGACAGGGGTCCCTCCAGATGAGCATCCTCTTCAGGGCATCCTCTCCAGCAAAGCATTGCCTAAAAATACCATTTTCAAAGTAACAGCAGTTACATCTTCATCTTGCCATTGCTTTTCCTCCCTCATTGTTCTGATAGAGTTGACTGACACATGCTTCAATTAGGAACAGATTTTGCAGCTCTAATTGGCTGCTGAGGCTTGTGTGTGTACATTACTGGGAAATGTTGTCTATCTCAACAACTCATATCTACTATGCTCTACTTGCTCCCTAATATATGGCTTTAAAGTAAAAATTATGAAGTGGGGAATGAAATGTAGAGGGAGGAAGGAAGGGCAACTCACATGGCGATAGCAATGATTTTCAACAAAACCCACCTGAAAAGCCATAACAGCAATTTCCGAGTGCCCCCATAGAAGGCAATGAGGGTAAGAGCACTCTGGAAGACCAGGACAGGGAGAACAGCCGCAGATGCAGGTAGGGGTGTGCAGGCGGATGGCTGTAAAGTGAACGGCAGCTGCAGTGCTCCACAAGAAGGACTACAAGGCTGAACACAGCAGGCCCTGGGCATTGCACAAGTTGGGCACCAAGAACATCATCTCACTAGTGAGTTTGTTGCCCACCAGCCCCCAAACTGTTCACTGCTGATACCTCACCAAGTGTGGGTGTGTGCCATACACACATGCAAACAAACCAGGGAAAGCAGG
>NW_009218637.1:67429-90016 GCF_000690835.1 Fulmarus glacialis
AGTCTCAGTTGCCTAACTGTATACATGAAATACATCTCAGGACACCTAAGTTTTTTATTAGCAGCTAGTTTAGGAAAGCCTGCGTCTCCCATTGAGTCCATATCATACCACTTATCCCTCATGGATATCCCTAATGTCCCAGAGCACGTTGTGTGAGAAGTCTTGCTAGATCATTCTATAATCTCTTTCCATAGCTGCATTTTTCAGGACTGGGCTCTTTAACACAGTTGTTGGGCTGAAAACAAGGCAGAAAGAGAGGTAATGAGTACAGGAGGCCACAAAAGTAATGTAGGAGGCTAGTCACCAAGACTTTTTGTCTAGCTTTAGCAGAGTCCCTCTGAGAGAGCTGGCCTTTGCATATCCCCATCTCAGGTACCCAATCCTCCCTTGCTAAGAAGCCAAGTTACCTTATTCATAGATATGGGACTAGATACTTAATCCTTTCCCGTTCTTGTTTCACACCTGAGCCTTTATATGGAACCTCCTCTAAAGCTTTTTGTGGGCAGAAGGGAGAAATGAATAAAAAGAATACCCAGCTAAATGATTCAGGAGCAGATTTCTATTAACTCCTCTTGCTAGTCTCTTCTAAGTTTTTTTTTATAGCCACTTCTTGGATGTTCCAAAATAGTGTTTAGGAAGAAATGGTCTCCTGCAACCTGAAACCCTGAATGGCACGTTTAGATATAAAAATGTACATTTTACAGTTTTGACAATATTGAATTTTTTGGTCCACATGCACCCATGCAGCAAACCTTGGGAATGCCACACACCTGCCGAAAGTGTCAGAGATCAATGCTTTACAACTCACTGAGTCACTGTTCGCGGTGTAGAAGTAATGTGCAAACTGTGGAGCAATCCCAAAGGCAAACAGCGAATTATTTTGAATGAGAAATGAGAGTTACATATTTGCATTCTATTTGCAAGCAAATACTGAGCTGAAAGAGGAAATACTGTGCAAGGCTTACCTTCAGCTTGTCCTTTCTGTATTTACGGGGGGCACACAGAGGTCTTCCCTGGGTTCTCTTACACCCAGGAAAGGAAAAGGGAAGGGGTGAGAGCTTGAAATTTCTCTTGCTGTTCCCTCACAACATTGATTCTTGATCCTTTAGAAAAGCAGGGATGAGACTGGAGATTTGTACTAAGAATTTCCTACTGCCATTACATAACAACCCTCCATCTGAACATTTTTGAAAACCCTCCTTACTTTTATGCGTGTTTAATGCTGTGCATCTTAACTTCCAGGCCTTGCCATGCAGTTTCTGCGATGCGCACTAGATGGCAATGCAATATCTACGCTGACAGTCCCAAGTTCTCCAAATCTCCTGCCCAGGGCGGTTCACCCTGCAGCGGGGTTTGGGTGGATACACTTGGACGTAGTGAGACTTCAGCTGAGGCCCCTTTTTTTCACATTAATCCGGAGCATAAAATAAGCATTGCATCACCGCCTCACACAGCTTGCTAGTGTTGCAACAGTTACCTAATTTGTTCATATATGTTAGTGCATGGCTTCCACAAGAAATAGATATTATAGAGAATGTTTTTTTTTTAACAAACTTGCATTTCAGCTTGTGAAGAAATGGTGAAATATTTGAACTCAGAGAGATCATATACTCTCAGGCCTGCGAAAAACGTAAAAGATGCTCCACTTGCTGTTTCCCAGCTGCTGCAGACCCTGCTGCCTGCTCGGGGAGCCATGAAGAACATGAGAAAGCATGCAAGACCTTCATGCTCAGCAAACCCAAGTGCTGCCCCTTACCATACCATCAGAGCAACAACTCCCAATTTCCAAGACTCGTCCTTTTTAATATCCCCATTCTCCATCCAGAAAACTCACCTTCTATGATTCTCTGTGCTTCCTGTGGCTATGAGGACGTCTGACATTGACCTGCTTGAGCATTTGAGCTCAGTTTTACTGACAATGCTAGTGTGCCTAGAAATGGCTCTGTATGTATTTGAGTAATTTTGTATTTGAAATATTTGCTTAAATATGTTTACAGCATCCCTCCCAGATCTTCTGTTGTAAATCAAGGCTCTAACCATTAACTGATATACTGCCTTTATTGCAGGATATGTTTTGGTTGTAGAGAAAAGAGGTTATGTTTCTATTTTTTGTATCATCTGGGAAAAACACACATATTACAATGAAAGTGGGTAGATAGACAGTTGTCTGCTGAGATAACGAGTTTGCACCAATAATAACAATATCCAATTAATAGAGTGCCCATGATAGCAGCCCTGAATGACAGGAGCAAAAAATATCATGTAAACTGCAAACTTGACTTTGTACTTTCAAAAACGTGTCTACAGGGTGTTCTGAGAGCAGGTTATGAGCCATTTCTGATTCCCATTGTCAAGCTAATAGTGCAAGCCCTGCTGAGAAGCAGCACCTCAGCAAGCTGGTTTTAAAAGTTAGATGACAGGTAGGTCAGGTCTAGCTGAAATTATGGTTAGACCACTATTCACCTGTGTCCATTGTTTATGGAAATAAAGTATTTATCCACCTGTGTGTATTTATTGTCTTTAGTCATAACATATGTACACTTCCTGGAGTTATGAAGATTGGATAAGAGTCTATCTTTTACCTAGAAAATCAAACTTATAAAAAAAAGTGTTATATGTTTTTTCCTTACACGGTCATGTTTTTAAAGCTAAAAATATTAAAAATATAAAAGATATTTGAGAAGACTATTGAAATGATTTATCGAAAATAGGTTTTCCTCAAAAGATTTTTGTTTTAATAATAATTTGAAATAACTTTTTAGTATTGATATAATTCAGGGAAGAGATGAGAAATTTTGAGTCCCCCCCTGAAATTCAATCACATTAAAATTGAAGATATCATCAAAGAAGGAAAAATAAGGTTTTGTTGGGTTTGATCATGTCTTTTTCCAGGACTGATTATTTGTGGATGTGCTAGAGGAGTACTAGGTATATATGTGTGTATGTTTTTATATACAATTACTGACCAAAAGAGACATGTTGGAGTCTGTGCCTGGTGAGTCTATGATCTCTCATCCCAGTGAGATGACATCCTAATACCTAGGTGAAAGCACTTCTTGTAACACTCAAGAGACCCTTTACAATGATGGATGATCAGTTTATTTTTCAAAATCAAACAACTTGAATTATATGGACAGAGAGTCAGAACTAGACTCTAAGTTATTCCTCAGAGAAATAAGAACCAAGATGTTACATCAGAAGTTATCTGTGTTGTTAAACAGACAAGGTGCCAAATGCTGGGCTTGTTCAAGTTTCCCTCTCTGTTTCTATTTGCAACCTGCATGTGTGTATGTCCTGAAGATATGGTTTCTGTTGACTGGCCTACATCTGGTATGAGAAAGATATTGGATGTAAATGTGTCCAATCATCAGTGTATGTTAACGAAGATTCTAGTAACAATTTTAGGATGAGGATTTCATCCTAAATTTTACAGTCATTTGGTATAAAATTTCTCTTATGGCTTTTTCATATATATAATTACCAAATTGGTCTTTTCATATATTTTAAATAAGAAATCTCTACCTTTAGCTACTGACTGCAATTACTTTTTGGCACACCTGCCTTTCACTGAAGAAAAATGAGTTTTAAATAGCTTTACCCATACAAACTGAACTTGGCACAGAAATGATCCTGCAGGGAGCTGGTACCGTAGTGAAGGCTTTTGTGTTGTTGCATTTTAAATGTTGATTTAGAAACTTGTATCCATTATTCAAATTAGCTCTGCAAATGAACTTTGCAGCAAGTCTTGCCTCGTGGTAGCTTGGTGTCCCTGCTGAAGACTAAGCCTTCATACAGAGTGCCTGAAGGGCAGGGAGAACGTTTCCAGGTCTGAGGAGGTGGCGGAGGCGTGTTAAAATGACAGATATGCAACGTGTATTAAACTTACGCCATTACTGGCTTTGCCAGAGAAGATTTCATAGGCAGCTGCCATCGCACGAATTCATCTCCAGCTGCTGACTCACCAGGGAGCGCATGCAGCTGCTGATATATAAAATACTGCCTTTCGCTCCTTCTGTCCCCATCGGTCTGCTTCCTCCAGCCCTTGGCAGTGGCCACTGACGGTTCCTCCAGACAGGCTTTGTCAACTAGCAAACATGCAAAAAGCTGTATTGTGAAGCAGGCAGTTGCTGCACACATGACATCATTACCACATACCCACATAAATAAGAACAAGAAGGAAAATTGCACCACCCGATAAGGCCGGAACTCATCATCTGCAAATACACCCATTACATTGTATACTGCATCACACCCTCCTCACCCACTTATTCTGCCTTGATAACCACCCATTGCTTTGATAATGACTGTTTTCCAATTCTGTGCACAACTGTACCCAAAACCCCCAACTACTCAGGGTGGCAAAGTCAGATAACTGGCAATAGAAATGCATTTGAGAAGGTAACACGTACCATGGCCCTTCAGCTGGGCGCAGCCCCACACTTCACCAACTTTCCCATCATAACTCAACAAAGTGAAGGTGAGCACAATGTAAGAAAAGACATACAAACATGTGTTGGACATACTCTATCTTTTTTTCTTGTGTAACTCAGCCCTGTAAACAAGACTGATAACGTCTCTAAGTATCCGCCAGCCCCTTTGCTTAAAGAACTCCATGCTTCAGTGCAAAAAGTGTGTGTCCAGGGCTTTTCCACATGGGGTATTAGTGATTTACCCAGTGTGTGACAACAGTTTGCTCACAGCACAGAGCAACATGTCGGTGCAGAGAGCTGCAGAGCCAGAGGCCGGGCAGCCTCGATGCGCTGAGAGCCGGACAGGGCCCAGCCCTCTGTTGGGGAAGGGCACAGGCGTTTTCAGGTGCCGTTGATTTCTGAGCTGTATGGGATTAGGAAAAGGATTTGAAAAGACTCATGGATTTCTTGGCAGGATTGAGGCATTTTAATGACTGTGATATCACAGGATAAAACCCTTTTACTCATTTTCCAGGCCATGGTCCCAGCCTTTGGTGGTTGCAGGAGGGCCTCAGACCTGCACTTCCCTCAGGCAGCAGTTCTGTCTTCCAGAGCTTAAACCTTCACATACAGGGCATTTAAAACCCAAATGTTCAAAGAGATCTGATCGCTGAAGTACTGCTTACATCTATGACTCCTATTAATTTCAGTGGGTCTTAAATAACAATTTGTCAGCTACCCCTGGATCTTGGGCCAAGGCTCAGTTGATCTGGTTGTAAAGAGCCCTGAAAATGTGACCCCAGGGTGATCGATGAGGCCTACTGATACCCACCTAACCAAAAAGAGCAATGGATAAATATAACCCAAAGCTAGACTATAACGGATGCCATTTAAATAGTACAGGTTTGGATTGCAAACCATGTGTGAGCTACTGCAAATGATGACCTGGTCTGCCTTCAAATAGGTGGCCCACTCCAGCTCCCACAAATTCAATGGAAATATTTCCCTTAGTGCAGTCAGTGTTGGTTTGAGACATTTTACCTTAATGAAAGGTTCCTCGCAACTAAAAAATCATCTGCTTTGTCTCGTTTCTGTGTTCAGAGATTGAGTGTTGCAAACCAGAAGGTATGAAAGCAGCAAGCATTTAGCGAAGTTCCAAATAATGTCTCCTAAGAGTTTTTGCTCTTTCTTGAAAATCAGTGGTTTGCAGTCAAAAGTTAATAAATGTACCAGCTTTCAGCATCTGGAGAAATCATAATCCAAAATAAATGGTATGCTTTACATATTGTTTAGCTCTGGTGTGGTCACTTGATTCCTGAGGAATGAACACATTCTGTGTGTGTAGGACAAACTCTTCACCCTAAGAATGCAATCTAGCAAACACCAGCTGTTTAGGGTTTTAGCCAACAGAACAGGAGGAAAAAAATAAAATAAGAAAAGCTAGAAAGCTGTATTTACAGCTGCATTAGCACTTAATACCATGAATTTCTTTCAGACTCAGAACAAATCTGACCTTTAAGAGTAGCAAACTTGGAATATAAATGCAAAACATGGCCTGATTATGAAAGCTCTGATATAATGCAGGTTTTATTCTTACAGTGCTTGTCAAGCCCTCAGCTTGGAACTGCAAAGCTCTTTGGTTGCCATGCTTTTCCAGCCAGACGATAAATCTGCCTGCTTTGTGCAGTTTGATATGACAGCATGGCTCGTGCAATTCTTTTAAGCAATGAAAATATGCCTGAGACCACAAGATTGTGTCACAGATAAAGGAGCTCCCACTTGCATTGTTTTTTTCACAGGGATGCTAAAGGTATTGAAATGCTCCTGGCTTATGCACATATGGTCACTTATTGATTGGGTCTGTAGATCCAGTTACAGCAAATGACATTATATGTCCTCCTCCCTAATTACTTAACGAAATCCCCTTGGGCTGCAACAATTTCCATATCAAAGTGGGTGGTTCATGCATAAATATAATGACTGGAGCTGAAGCAATCCTTTTAAAAGCAGAAGCATAAGGCCAAAGGCCATTTCCTGCAATTAAATTAGATAATTTAAAATCAAGTTGGATCAGGTGGGTTGCTGTGGTCATAGAGGTGTGTGGGGCAGTCTGAGTTACTCTGTCAGAAAGAACATTAGGGTTGTACATCTCCTCTGCTTGTAGTGGTCTGGAAGCTGGAAAGGGTGGAGGAGGCAGTTCCTGGGAGCAGCTCCCCAGCAGCATAGAGAGGTCGATGATCATCCAGGTATATCCACCAGAGTCGAGCAACTCAGTCCTCACCGCAGCCTTTCAACCGTCCTGCCCTGTGACTCCTTCTGCCTCTTATCTGCCTTGCTGACCTAGAGGGAGGCTGTCACTTATGTATTTGAACAGGGCCAAGAGCAAAGGACCGCTGCTCTGGCCTGGGGTCTCTAAGCGCTGTTACAGTGCAATGTGGAAGAGGTTGACACTCTTCAGTTAGAGCACGTTGCCTTTCACCCAAAGCCGAGGGAAGAGGGGAATGAATCCAGGGCACTCACTGTGCATATGTCCCAGTGCATGCCCCTGAGTGAGGGGCATATGAAGTCTTTCAGCTGATCCATGGTGTTGGTGTCACTGCTCTTCCTCCCTTCCAGCGCCTGACTTTTCAATCACCCCAGGAGCTACACTGAGGCTTATCTCACCTAGTGTTACGTGTCCTCACCATAGGTATTATACCAGCACATTACATCCTCTTTCTAGTTAATGGACAAAAAGAGGCACTTGTGAGTCATGATTCCTCTAAGCTTAAGGCTTGTGATGAGATATACCACAAATGACAAAGGCTTATTTCTAACCCTCTGACCAAGGAATTGAAAGAAGTAGCTCATATGAATGCCTCCGCTCATGATATTTGGTATGTTTAGGGCTGCCCAGCACTAGAGAAAAGGTTTTGGGTTTTATTTTGGAATTAATCTTTCAAGTTGCTATGTGTGCCATGGGATCTAGCTTCAGGAGAACTGTCTCTTCGATATGTTGCATCTGGCTCTGGATGCCTAAATCAAAACTCCCACCTGACCTAAGTGACACTTCTTGGACATAATCAGCTAAGCTTCATCTGCCCACACGTGAGCACACGAGTTACCTGAGCTCTTGGGAGTTTTGAGGATTTCCATAGCAGATATTATTTCGATTACAAAGCATGAGGCTGTAGTTGTTCTCAGACTATGTTTAACCCCAGTTAAACACATCCAGAGAAAGACCCCTGCCTCCTCCCTTTTCTGTCACAGGTCATAGGGCTGACTCAAATGCCGATCCCTCCCCAACCAGAAGAGATTTTAATCCACTTCTCTCAACCAACTTGAGGCTAACTCCCTCCATCGTTGCATCTTGGGCAGGGGGTATCTAAGTCTCTCTTGCTGAGGTTGGTTGGCTATGCATGGAAAAGACAAGAAAGGAAAAAAGAAATCTCACAAGCCTCAATAACACAGTGCTCAGGACTGTCACCTGGCAGAGAAACCAACACCCTGCTCTCTTTGAGCACTGAAACCTCCCTTTTGTACAGATTGCACTGAAAATCCAGCCCAGAGCCTCTATCTAATTCCTACTACATGGAACAACTCAAAGTTGTGGCCTGAGACTTGCTCAACATCTCTCTTGCTCAAGAGGGAGGACTGACATAAGTGAATCCTACATGAATGAATCAACGAGTTCAGCATTCATGTAACAGGTCCTTCTGCAATAATTTGAAACTTACTCCTCCAGAAAGTGTGTTAATGTTTATTTGAAAACCCTTTGACCTTACAGAGGTATTGTTTTTCTCAGTAGATAGGGCAATAAACAGCTGCATCAATATTTACCTTAACAGAAAAGTGTTTTTTCTGCATCAGTTCTCTTCTTCTTTGTGTTTTCTTCAGCCCCCGGGCTGCAAAAAAAATCTCTTTGTTTCTTCAGTTTTCAGATTGGAGGGAAAAGGGAACTTCCTGCTATTTTGCAAACATGCAACCACATTCACGGCAACGGCTGAACTGTGATCATCTTTCTTGTGTTGCTGGAAGTCGCTGTGCAGTGGTAGGCATGCTGCTCCTGAAGGCTTTACGGCAGTCAGCTAGCACATATCAGCAAAGGTCCAACTCATCTTCCCAAGATTAGTTATAAAATACCAGCAACTGTTTGCTTACAAGCAGAATATGAGGACCGTATTGGTACACATTGCGTTTACTTGCTATAACTCATTTTTCAGCCGTTCAACCCCTTTTCTTTTATTTTTGTGAAAAGGCCAGTATGCAATTTGGGGTCAGTGGTGATAAGAGAAGTTGAAAATATTGGAGGTTAAATATCCTCCAAGACTTACATTTTCATTTCAGCTGTTGCTGTGCATGTGTAGCTGTCCACAGAATAGAGTGTGAGATCTGGGATGACACATTCATTTTGAATTGCAACCAATTTTCTGACCAGCCAAATGAAAATATAAATTCAGGCTGTGCTCAACTGTCTCTGCAGCTCTCCCATATTAATTACATCACATGTTTCTTTGAGTTGGCAGACCCAAGTGAGTTACAAACAAACAAACAAAGAAAAACACAGAACCACCCTGCAAAGACAGCTAGGGAGACCAAGGGTCAAGATTTGTGGCGGCAAAAAAAAAATTAAACTGCACAACTGGTACAAATTCCTATATCAAGGAAGACAAAATAACCTTCAGAGGTACAAAGCACTGGTATATTGCCAAGCAGCTGTACCCTATGGCAATGGAAGAGATTTTTAAAATTTAAATTTTAAAAAATTTCTATCCTTAAAATCAACTCAATATTTAGTTAATGAGGCACTGTTAGTAATTTCTGGTCCAGGGCTGAACTCTAGAATTGACTCATTTTACAATTTTTAAGTGCGGAGGCTCAATGCTAAACCAAGTTTTAAGTAGTCTCTGATCAACAGTAAGGAGAATATGAGCCACATGCTCGTTAATGCAATGCAGGGCGTATTCTAGCACCATCTAGCCAACTTCAAAGACAACTTCAAGTCAGCAAACAGCCCCTGACTGTCACATATCATCAAACCGGCAACTAACCGTGTCGATATAGTTGGTGGACTAAACAGCACGGTTACAGGACAGCCAGGGTTGCAAAGTTGTGCACATCTCCCAGTTTGGTTCAAGGCTGCATCCACTCCTGAAAAAATGTGGTCCTTTCTATAAGAGAGAACCTCCAGTGAAGAAACTGCTTAGCTATCTTACTTATTATACAAAGTGGAAGAAATAATCCAGTTATTTGGGGATATGAGTGGTTCGGGGTATGGAGATGATGGAGAGGAACAAAATTGATTGTTATAACTGAGATTTGTCAAATAAAATCAACGGTGGGGTGCATTTTAATTTCTCTTATACTGCATAATGGCAGAATCTGCAGGGAATTATTTAATTCTGATTTTGGTTTTGATTTTTTCTAAACACTATGGAGCCCATTTTTCTCTGGTTATATGTTTTTTTAAAATATACCTTCTGAATAATTTCTCATTACTTTGTGTTCACAATATCCTGACTTTGTATATGGTTACTATGGCCATAGTAACCTAAAATAAATAACACAGAAAATAAAGTGTTCTTCTCAGTGACTTGGAATGAATTGATGAAGAGAGGATATAAAGCACCCACAGTCAGGTGGTGAGAAAGATTTCAAATGCAGAAGACCCTGGACAGGAAAAAGGAGGCTGAGCATGATTCTCAGAAAGCCAAATCCCACAGGCCTTATTCAGCTCTCACTCATCCGAGCTGAGTAACTAACGTCAGTAGGAGTTTTCACTAGGAACCTGGCTTAAGGAACCGAGAAAGGGAGTACATTGGACTGAGTTGCAGTTTAATATGTCTTCAAGGAAATACTTGCTGGATCTTTCCTAGGATCTGGGGATGGGGATTGCTAGATAACGCGTGCATTAGCCAAGGAGTTTATGACATTGCACAAGACTCAGGGTATTTTAGCATGAACTGTCTTGAGTTGAATTCGGGTTCTTTCATGAATTATATATTTCCTGCTCTTTTCCAGTAGCTAAATTTCAAGTTCAAGGTATGATGTATCTTAAGGACTGTCTTTTTTAGTGAAATACAGGTGTGCAGCATGCAGAAAGCATTACAGAAACTGTTCTCTTACAGCTGAAAGAGGTCACTACCAAGCATTATTTGCAAATCAGAGCTTTCCTGGTTATTGCACCAACCTTCCCAGCGCTGTGTCCTTCTTTAGGATGCCAAGAAGTCCCAAAGCTGTCTTTGTGCAACTTAGTGCTTTGTCCTGGTAAAGGGACTTAAAATAATGGCCTAGACCCAATAGTTCCTTTCAAAATTCTGGTGATGAAAAGCAGCTGTGAACTGACTTAATCAACCAGTTAAATGGTGTTTATGACTGTTTCAGCGTTCTGGGACAGCACAGAGTAGCTGGAGTGAACCAAAGGAGAGGCCCAGAGTTGCCAGTCTGAGGCAAAGGAAGGGGAACTGCACCGTCTCCTCCTCTTCCCACACTGACAAGTAAGGCAAAATCTGGTATAAATGGGGCCAGGGGGATGCAGCATCTGGTATGGCATGACACTGTCTGCCACACTCAGCCCTGCCTTCACAGCCAGTAACAGCTCAGTCAACAGCAGTTACTTCAGAGGTTTCCCTCAGAGTGAGATTTATTCTTGGCATCCAAACCTGAGTGCTCTCAATGCAAGAAGACTTGTACCGCTTCCAAGATTTCTGCTGGCTGACTTTATAGTTGGCTGGAGGATGCAGGGGAAGTTTCTGTTCAGCTTATATGGTTTTCGCCATCGTGTCGTTAGCTCCTTTCAAAATAACAGCTTGCCTTCTTGACAGGAATGAATAAACTGGCAAGGCGATTTTTTCTTTGTTAATCTCTAACTGATCTCCAGCAACATTAGAAAATGAACCGCCTCTAACTCCATTTAGGGCTCCTTGGCCAGTGTGCACCGCACCATAATAGCCCCTGTGCCGGGAAATGACTAGCATGCTCCAGAGGGCCAGGTGGTTACCAAATGGCAGCAAACATTATTCCCTACTTCTGGAGCCCTGGATAATCCACCAGGCATGTTATTCTCTGCTTTAACCGTTTCCTGATAGACAGCTCCAGACATCGCTAGGTGGAGGACACAGCACAGGACAGATCCATACATAGGACAAATCCATATAGAGGTAAATATCATAAATCTTTCTAATCCTTAGAAATCTTGGACAGGGAAGAAAACTTGTGAGCTCCTTTTGTCCCATATATGCAAAGGAAGCATCTGGATTTGTTGCTGTGGTAATAAAGGTGATCTTTCTCTTCCATGGCAAAGGCCTTTGATCTTTCCCCCCAAAGAAAACAGTCTTAGGAACATTTTTTTGTGCTCATTGTTTTGGATAGCTTGGACTAATTCTTTTGATTATTGACCTTTCTGAGATACAGAATAATTTCTCCTACAGGTAATTTGACTGAATGTATTTGTGACTGGCAATCTGTCAAATAGATCTGTATAATATAATCTATTGATATTTTTTCTCTCCATCCTTTATCTTGAGTTCCTCAAAACAAAATCCTTGAACTACGGTACTTGTATTGTCAGACATGAAATAAAGAATAGTCTGCAATATGAATATAGTGCTGAAAAAAAACAGAACAAAATATTACCCAAACGACTTTTGAGTGTGAATATAGACATTCAGCTAAGTAGTCTGGTTCTGATGTTTGTTCTTAAGCTCAAAAAGCTGCAAACATCTTGGAAATACTTCTTTATATTTTGTTTGTTAACTGACACTACGAAGCAGACAAGCTTGATGAAGCCAATAATGTGCAGCATCTTTTGAAGATTGTAATAGGTAATATATTTCAGAGTATTGGAGTGAACGGGATTTGTAATTAAAACAGCTAAATTAAAGTAGCCCCTCTGGGACTACTAGCCTGAGTTCAGCGGAGGAAAGGAAAGGGAATAAAGAAGAGTCCATACAGAAAAGGAGGAGTAGAACCCTAAAGGAAGAAGAGCTTTTGAAAGAGGAAATGGTTGAATTTTTAACAAAAATTGAGGGGGGCATAAAAGCTCTTGAAAGGGCCCAACTGAATCCTCATTGCAAGCAGTGAAAGGACATTAATTTTGGTGAGCTTTGACTTATGGGAGAATTGGACCTTCAAGGCTGAAAGAATCATACTTTTCCATCATATAACAACATGCAGTAGCAAGTCAATGTTCACAGTGTTCATGTAAGGACCATGGCATGTTGCATTGCTCTGTTTTTTTCTGGGGTCCTGCTCCTCTCTGTCTGTCATTTTGAGCAAAGTCTTAAAAATATTGTAAGGTTTTTTTCAAATATTTTATCAATTGCTGAAATGATTTAGGCAGATATCATAGATAATACTACATGTAATACTATTTTTACTGAGGTCTTATTAAACCAAAGCCCTGAAAGGATGCCCTGGACATCATGTGCTGAGATGTCAACTTGAAAGCAAGTATAAACCTTATGTCTCTTAGGGACCTTTGAAATGGAGACAGATAGAGCAGATACTGGAAAAAAAACTACTGAAAAGAGCCAAGGAACAACAACTATCCAAAAGAGTTGTGAACTTAAGGTTTAGTAAATGCATTTTTGCTTACTCTTTTCCCATGCTATGTGTCGCTGTACAAGTTGCTCAGCTAGAAAACAGTCTTTCTTATTGACTCTCATTTCCCATAGACAGCAATACTGGCCATTTTTTTATTTGCTTTTTCTAAAGTTTTTTTTGAAAAAGTTTTAGGGCTTTTTAAAATGTTGGATATTTTGAAATCCCTTGGCCTAAACTTGAATGTGGAGCTCAGCAAACATTCGGGTTCGCTTATAAGGCTGGCATTCAAATCAGGAGTAATGAAGCTGATACAGTGCTAAGAATACGTGAATGCTGTTTGCTCTGTAAAGCTGTATATAGAATCCAATAATGAGTCCTGGGATACAGGACAGTCTATCACTGTAAAGTAATTATTTTTTGACTGCTGAGCCAGCTGTGTTGAATTTGCATCTTGGAGTGTTCAGAATGCCAAAGCATCTTTAAATCTCAGTCTTTAGTTTAGATTAGACATGTCAAATGACAGCACATTTTTTATTTTTTCTTACACTGTGCTAGTCTCCTGATTCTAAAAGGAAATTCTTGTTGAGATAGTGCGGAAGAAGGTAAGTTAGAAAGGGGAGTGATTAGAAGAAAGGGTTTTTGTCGACCAACTGTCTTTTAAAATGCTCTCAGAGATGGTAACTGCTTTACCCACAAGCGATTGATGTCTTGGGACCTTGAGGTCTGATTCTGCCGATGTTGAAACAGGAAAAGGACATACAGTAATGTTAAAGGAAGCTAAATGGATCAGCAAATACTGTATGGAAAGAAAAGCTCCTCTGTGTGCAGGTAGTTCGTACGTACGCATGTATCTATCTGGAACCTGCTGGTGAGTGTCTTTGTGTAGTTTTACTTGGGCTCATATCACATGAAGTCACTTCTCCCCAGACCACCTTGGGGTGCATGAGAAGGGCTTAGCAAGCCAGCTGCAGTGCAAACGATACAGAAGTATTGGTCTCCTGAGACCTAGTCCATTGCATTAGGCGAAAACCACAATGCCTTAACCTGCTTTTATGGCCTGCCCCACAGAATTACAGCTGCTGACTTAATTCTGGAGGCAACAATTAATTCCAGAGGCAGCAATCATCCTGTAGCATTGGGAACCACCCTGTTGTTAGCGGTGCTTCCTGTGCAGGCAACATTTTTCACAGGTCCCCTCTGGGCTTCTGTGGCTTTACTTGACACTGCTCTGTCCCGTAGGGATCCTGCATGGGCACATGCATCGCAACAGACTCTGTAAGTGTGTGGGTTTTGCATCCTGCTTTCACTTGAAGAGAGGCCTTAGAAAGATCTTGTCACCAGAAGAGAGACCTTAGACAAAGCAGTAGCTCCCAGATGGGGGGGAAAAAATTCCAACAGACATTTGACAGACAGAGGAGAAATCTCAGATCTTTGAAGGTCTCACATCTGATGTCCTGAGAAGTCCCATGTCTTGTTTTGCCGCTGCTTAGAGATAAGGAATCAAAGCAATAAGGGTTGAACCATGCTGTAACCCTGCAGGAGGAGGAAAAAAGGGAAGGGGGAGAAAATCAGCAAAAGAAAGCTGAGCAGAATTTAAAGACAGAGGATCAGATCTGGGAAAGGTTTCTCAGAGTGTAAAACTCTGTAAATGCCCAGCTTTTTTGGAGCCTAATCCAAACATTTCCTGTAGCACGTGGGAGTGCTCGAAACCTCAGCTTATAACCCAAACTGGCCTGAGTGCTGAGCAGGTAACTGTCCAGTGTCAGCACATCTAGGAACCAGCCAGTACGGAAATCCTGGAGTGAGGTAATCTTATCCACTCACACCTCATAAAGCCTTGCAGCAACCTATCTATCTGGGAAATCAAATTCTGGGTTTAACGATCCAGAACCTTGTTGTGAAGGTCAGTATTTGTGACATTTAATTTTTAATTATTATCCCAAAGAACTGAGGAGGCCCTATGCTTTCTTGTTAAAACCTGTCTGGAAAAACAGACGATAAGAAGAGCAACAATAACACTGCTTGGATGATAGATGCAGGAAAAAGGAGCATGCTGTAGGTGTCGGGCAGGTTATTTCACTCCAAGGAGAAGCCAGGAAATGGGAGAGAGCTGCGGCTCCCTGCGGCGCAGTCCCACCAGCCCGCCTCCCCTGCAGAGCTGCTTGGAGAATGCCTCCAGTCCCAGCTTGAAAGAAATAGCTGAACAACAAAATTTGAGTCACCTGCAGAATTTCACAGAATGCACTTGTTTTTTTGTTTGGTTGGTTTTTTTTTTCCCCCAGTGAAATAAAAGCAGAACGCATTTACACCTCACTCCCCTTTTTTGAAGTTGGGCATTTCTGATTGACTTTATGCTTCTAGTAGAAAACCAATTTTTCTTTTTTTCTTTATTTACAATGAACAAATGTTATCCTGTTTATATGCAGGGTCTTTACATGGGGTCATTTCTGAAAGAATTCATCTCCGACTCTTTGTGTCCTCCTGGAAATCTCTGTGACAGAGCAGGACTCAGAACGGATCAGCTGTAATACCTGATGCTGCGAGTATTTTCTTGGACTTATTTAAGAAAGTCTATGGGATTGCTTTTCAGATTAAAAAAAAAAAAGTTCCTTATTTTTAACACACATCTATAAAGGGGAAAACAACAAATTTTTAAGTTGTTGCAACACACTTTATTTTGTCAGGCAAATAGTATTTTAGATATTCAATTAAATAGCACTATGTTAAACTACATTTTGTTCTTTCTTACACACTATATAATGCATATTCACTGTAATGACAGTTTCATCATGCTAGGAACTTATACACATACCTACACTTTTGAAAACAAGATTTTCTTAATAAAACACGCGTATCTACAGTAACAACAATTGCAAAGAACACATTGTTAGGTCAAGATTTCAGCAAACTTTACAAACTACACAAAATAAAAATAGCCAAAAAAATATCAGTACACGGTGAAGTTCTTAGCAGAGAACATATCTTTACATTTGGTGAAGTTATGCGTAGAAGTCATTTTGCTTTTGTATTTTTTAAGGAATAAAATTATATACATTATTCAGTAATCCTCAAAATAGGAAGTATTAAATAGCACAAACAATATTACAGTCTTAAGTTTTGGTGTTGCCTACAGTAAAGGGGCTACTTTAAACAAATAAAAATTGCAGTTTGTCTATTCTGTACATTTAGGGCCAAACCCTCAGCTGGTATAAACCACAGTAGCTAAATGGACAGCAAGGAAGTTACATTAGTTTATACCAGCCGAGCGTCTGGCTCCTGACTACTCTATACACAGGGGAAGGCTGCTAAAGCATGGAAGCTTGGACTGGTTACGCACTGACAGAAGCTTATTATATATATGCTGAAGTTTTCATGCAGCAGGAAAAATGTTAGTTTAAGTATAATCCCTTAAACAGTCATACCATAATAATGGTATATGAAGCAGCTTTAAAAATATTATTTTATCATCATATGAAACTCTGAGCGATGCTGATTGTTTTAACGGAATCCCTTATTGCCAATATTCTATTAGAAAACAGTGTAACTATAATTTCTGAGGCCTAATGGGGGCCTATTAAGATATCAATGTACCTAACCACTTAAAGGGTAAATTGTACCCTTAAATACCTATTAATCACTGTGTCCATCTGGAAGCAATTATGATCCTCACAATAGACATTAATATCACACTAACTCTGTAGTGAATCTGCTGGGGAAATAGGAAGAGCATGGCAGCATACAGAGTGTATGCACTAATGTCATTCCAGGAGGTAGTTTTATTTTGTGGCACTTGATTTTTGGTTTGTCACTTACACACTTTGGAAGTCAGTCATCCTCAGAAAAAAAGTAGTTTGCTGCACTGAAAGTCAGCTGGGGGAAAAAAAAAAAAAAAAATCTTATTTTCCCTAACCCATCTCATTTTCCTTTTTTTTTCCCTCCAGAGTGTGCTTTGCCAGCTCTTGGGGCCAGATCCAAGCTCACTGAAGTCAAAGAGAAAGTTTCCCAATGGTTTCCATAAGAAGGACCTTAGGTACCAGTGGCTACATATTGCAGAAATATACATTTAGGCCTTGACCAAGGAAAGCACTTAACTAGATGGCAACATATGAGCAGGTTGGCACTGCCACCCCCTTTGAAGCAAGCAGTAAGCACACACATTAAATTCAAAGAGGTCCCACCAGCGTCAAAGGGACTTAGAGACAGTGTTTAAGTGGTTTGATCAATCAGGGCCCATTTCCCAGCTATTCTGCATCAGGTGGTGATAAAGCAACACATCTAACTGATACCAGGTTACATCCATTGCACTAGATCTTAGTTCACACTGGCACAAACCCAGAGGTGTTCTCCTATGCCCTGTAGAGTCACTCCCAGAGTGTTCTAATAGAAGCAGAATCAAAATAATGCCCAAAGAGTTTCAACAAAGACCCATTAAAATGTTTAAAACTATATTTTAAAATACAGTATCCATCTGTTACTGGCTGGAACTAACAACTTCTAAAAAATATTTTTTCTTCTCTTCTCTGGGTTCAGAAATTATTTTCACTCAATTTTTTTTCCAGAAATTTACCTTTTTTTTTTTTTTGAGCTGAACATAGCTAATTTTTGAGCTGAACGTTAGTTTATGTTTTTGTATACTGTAATAAAATATCATGGAATAAACCACAATTTTTCTAAGGTACTCATAAATTTTCAATCCCTGTTATCTATGTCCTTTGAACAGACTCAGTGGCTTCCTGAACACTCTTACCTAATAAAATGAGGACGATTTATCCCTATTTTTTGGCATTAGTGTTGTTCAAAAAAAAAAGAAGTGATAGGCTTGATGCACATTTACCCAATTTTCAACTAAATATACTTCATTAGACCTGACAGCTGCTTCTTAAACAAAAATATTTGTTTAAACATGCCTCTCAAGTTGTTAAACTTTTTGGTTTTTGTACCAAACCCATTTTTCAGTTTTACTTTTCCCTCATTCTTTTTTCTTTTCTTTTCCTGATCTTCTTTTCAGCAGAAAACTGAAAATAAGAGCAAATTGTGAAAATAACATTGAAAAGTAAAAGGGTACAAGGACTGGAAAATGGAAAAGGTTTAATTTAAAAATTCTAGTTAAAATATTTGCAAATTTGAGAAAACACTTGAAAAAATAATGTTTTAAAATTTTCAAAGACACTCATGACTTGTTTCCACATTGCAGACCATCTCCAATTTAATCACAGAACAGATTAAAGATAATCTATGTTTTTCATTTCTGGGTAAACACTATACAATATACCCACATTCTGTCCTTTGAAAAAATTGGAGTGTAATTCTTTGAAAAATAGCTAAAATGCCTAAGTCACTTAGGTGTTTTTCAAAATTGTATAATGAACATTCTCATGTTAGCTTTGTGCCACTTATAAAGCTATGTAATGTTATAGGACACCCTATTTTAATAAAAATCAATATGAGCAGAGATATTTTAAGTTACATTCCAGAACTCATTAATTTATTACAACTCATACTATGCACAATAAACAGTGTTTCCTTTTATAAAGTATATGTTTTTTTATTTTTCTTCTACTCATTCCTTCATTTGAACTCTGAATGAATGAAACATTTCTACTATACTTTACTTGCTTCCTATCAGCATGCATTCACAAGATTTGAACAATGAGTGAAAGCTGTAAACCCAATATTGAACTGTAAACAAGAAGAAACTCATGTTCTTAAATGCAGTGCAAGGAAATCTTAATACCATCCTACTTTGAGCATGCGTCTTAGTCCAGATTCTTACACCACCAGTCTGGTATAGTTCCAAAGTTGCAACATAATGCATTGATTTTGTAAAAATTTCTATTCAACTGTAATTAAATACTGAGATGTTAAATGTGAATCTGGTTTAAGATGAACACTCAGTTCTGCTTCTAGGACAGAGCCCAACCTAGTGTCAGTAAGTATCTAGGAAACAAAATGCTCTGCATTATTTTCTTTAGTTAAGTTACACTGCATTTTATTGGGAGGAGGATCTTTTCTGAGGCTTGTTGGATTTTCATTTAATTTTTCATCAGATTTGCTCAAATTTCTTCTCAACAGACAAATATAAGCCCCCTACAATAAGGACAAAGATATCTATTATTACAAAATAAAATTAAGATCCAGGTAATTGATTCCTTCTATTTCTACTTTTCCTGCTATTGATAAGGGCCTTTAGTTTGCTGTAGTCCCCTCTCATCTTCTGGGATTCTTCCCTCTGCTGACCTTGCTGTCTACTGTCTTTGCAGTACTGGTTAATCATCTGCATTTCTGAGTGGCTGAAAGCTCCCACAAAGTCCTTTGGGTGGAACTGCAGCGCTCGCACTGAGCTGGCCCAGGTCCAAGGGGACCATTTGTCAGTCATGAAGGCCACCATCTCTGAATCCAACACTTTGAAATTGATCTTTGCTAAGGTCTGCTTGAAGTTGTTCTCTGTTGCGATGCAGTGGTAAAGCCCCCGGTCGCTGTCTTGGACAGAGCGAATGAGGAGTCCTTGCTCAGTAGCTATGATCCTCTCATTCAGCTTGACCTAAAGGGCAAAAAGGTAGAAGGAACTTCTTAGGGAATGTTACGGAACATCACAGTATTGGACCTCTTGGTAAGTCTCACTTCAAACACCTCTTTCTTTCTTAAAGGGTTTCTTAAAGATACTATATTTTCCTTTATCACATCTCCCAGAGACTACTGTTACTGCTACTATTAGAAGAGAACTTACCTCAAGGTAGGTAAGTGTCATTAAAGAAAATTACTTCAATATTTTTATTCGTTATGTTACAATAGATTTGATCAGGATGAAGACAGATGCAAATCTGGAGACTACATGAAAGAAGAGTTTTCATAATGTTCAAATAGCAGAGCTGAGGAAATGAACTTTTGTTTGCCATGGTTACACCCCCGAGAATGTCTCTTCCAACATCAGAGATTGCTGCTGAGACTCGATGGAAGAAAGGTGCAGAATTGGGGGTTGATCTGCCATTGAACACAAGGTGGCTTCTAGTTAAGTATTTTAACTTTGAGCAGGTTTCTGGGGCTAACTTCTGAAGAACTCTATCTGCACCGCAGAGTCTACAGCCTGGTATAAAAGTTTTCATCGCAGTGGCCCCAGCTGGGACTTGGCTCACTGGAAACCAAGAGCAATTTTTCTACTCTCCTATTTCCTTTCTGGCTTCAGACTCTGGACGGTCCCAGGAGATGGTCTCATCATCCGAAGGAAGCAAGTTACCACAGCTTGTTGAGTTATCATCTGATTATAAATGACTGTGCACATATCCCTTTGCACATCAGCTGTGAAGTAAAAATCACTAATTTAACCCATTATGAAAGAATACCAGTGCTGGTATTGTTATGAATGATTTTTCTATTTTGCCACTGCACTTTGCATTATACCTGATTCTCCTGGGAATTCATTTATTTATTATGCTATTCCATTATTGTAAATTTTTGTAGACATTGTGGAGGTAAGATTTTCAGAAATCTGAGAGCTGGAAATGTAATTAACCCTTTGATTGCTTTAGTTTGTCTGTTGTTATTTAAAACTGCATTGATTCTAATACAGTTATTGAACATAAGAACAAAAAAGGGAGATGTTCTGCTGAAGCAAAGGGTTAAAGAATTGCACCTAGATTGCCAGGACATGGCTTGAGTCTTTGAAAAGTACATGAGAAAAACAGCATGAAAGACTCAGTGAAAGGCTTGTAAGTCCTCTCTGATTTTGGAAAATGGACTGATAGAAGAATAATGCTTTTCAGTATTTATAATCTATCAACAGACACCATATTACTTAATATTTCCTTTCGAAAGATGTTCCTTTTATTCATATAGTAACTGGCTTGGATTTGAAATGGATTTTTTCCTCTTATATTACTTAAGGAAGGCACATTCCCCATAAACAATCATACTGTATATTACAGTGCTGAAACCTGAGAGCCTTAGAGAGTGCCGTAATGGAAAATGTGATTGCACCATGGTGGAGAAATGCTTTTGTCAATACGTGTTCTTAGCCTGGACTAGTTTCTTGCTAAAGAAACCTTTCACATTTCTCCCACTTTTGCCTTTTATCTCTTCAATAGCACAGAAGGGCTACTGCATGCTGACTTCTTCCTGACCTTTATACAAGTTATTGCTTTTATGCCTATTTCCTCAGATCAATAAGAAGTTCTGAGTGCTGCAAACCTTCAGTTTGCAATTAGTAAGGTGTGAAGGAAAAATTCATTAACTAGTTCCCTGACTTTAGAGGCTGACAGGAATTTTCTGATAGCTGTTCTGGTCCGATAGAAATCACTGGGGCTGAGGAGTGAAGTCCCAGCTATACTGAAGAGTGTATTATTTATATGACTAAAGTGCTGGTCACTGTCCTGCATCCACACAAGTTCTCCAGCTTCACTGTAGCCAGATTGTCTGATGAAAACACAAACGGTCCCTTGCCTTGGTCCGGGAGGTGGATTAGATGCTGACTGATGTCCCTTCCAGAGCTACTGCTCACATTACTCACCTCTTTCCTCCTGTCATTGTCTTTCTGTAGCAGCCATTTAATAGAAGCCTGAGGAGATTTGGGTGTGCATTCGAGAAAGGTGGTGTTGTTTTTTACTCCATACTGAACTATTTCTGCAGCATTTCTGTATGCTAGAAAGAAAAAGAAAACAGGTCAGGCTACTGTGAATGGTGATTTGATATAGAAAGCAAGTAACTGTTTGCAATACAGGTAAAATGCAATATAGGTAAAATGAAGTACATCTGATCCTGATATTGGCCAATAATAAGTAATTTAGGGCACAAAATTTTCAAAGAAATGAAACGAAATGTGGAGAAGCACATCCAGTTCCAAATATCAGTGTTTTCAATCTAACATGGTCTGTCCTGAGAAAGCAGGATACCTGTGGGCTGGTAAGCTCTGCTGATGGGATAACTGAGCTCAGGGATATTGTTCCCTGAAATGATCTCATCCTCTACTACTACGAGAACACCTGTCTAGAACTATCCAAAGGAGAATGAAGCATTTAATACATTTCCTCACACTTCACAGTTTATGGTTGCATGACCCAAAATACAGCAGCACTCCCTGAAGAAAGCTCCGTCCATTCCAGCTGCGTGCAGTATCACGGGGAGGCGAGAGAGGGCAGGCTTGGCTCCCACTCCTCTTCGCTTACAAAGCAAGGAGGGGACTTGGCTCTAAATCTTAAAGGCAATGTAGACAGGCCAGCAACAAAGAGCGGGACAGATTTATAGCACTCCAGCAACACCTGCGCAAGTGCTGAGCGTATGTCATCGCTTGGACTTGTTGTGCCCCTTTATAGTCTTGACAGATGAACAATTGGCAGTTACCGATAGGAACATTAAGATGCTCATTGCTTGGCCCAAATCATAATGTTTGTCCTGAAAACAACACACTTCCAGATTTAAAAGGTTACTTCATTATAAAATACAATATTTTTTCATTGTTGTTTTTTTTTTTTTAAAAAAAAAAGGAGCAATAGATACAAAATAGTATGGGAAATGCAAATACCTAGAGGTCGACACGTCTAAAATCAGACTTTGTTTTTGCACAAAGACTGGTTTTCCTCAGACTCTTACTTTATCTCCCACTCTTTTCAGCTTCTTTCATCAACCGATATGTGAAATTGGAATCTATTCTACTAAGGGAAAG